>NC_060272.1:96148023-96251746 GCF_021613505.1 Equus quagga
TTTCATACCACTTTGATGGGCTCTTAATCCCTTCACTGCTATCATGGTATAAGTTGTTACAAACTTTCTAGAAGGCAGTTATTATATGAACATCCTAACTATATTGATTATATTGGAAACAATTAGGGTTGTTAAAAGATAATTTTCAGAAAAAGGTAAAAGCATGACTCATACAGATATAAAAATGAATGTGTGGGGGCCTGACCCCGTGGTCGAGTGGTTAAGGTCCTGTGCTCCCCTTCAGTGGCCCAGGGTTTCGCCAGTTCAGATCCTGGGTGCAGACATGGCACTGCTCATCAGGCCATGCTGAGGTGGCATCCCACATGCCACAACTAGAAGGACCCACAACTAAAAATACACAACTATGTATCCGTGGGCTTTGGGGAGAAAAAGGAAAAATAAAAAAGACAATTGGCAACAGTTGTTAGCTCAGGTGGCAATCTTTAAAAAAACAAAAAAAAGAATGTGTGCTACAGGATTTATTTTACGTATATGATATGAGGGAATCCGGCAAAGGTTATAACCAAGTTCAAACGGAAAGTCAAAGCAGCACAGATTTATTTGGAGTAAAGGGATGTTGAGATGAATTGCAAACGGAGACAAAACTTACTTTTCCACAGGACTGGGGACAGGGAAGTCAACCACTACCACACAGGTTGGAATTTGCATATGTATCCGTTACCTATGATGCGGAGCAGAATTTGTCACCCCAAAATATGCCTCTTTGCATAAGGATTATTTTAAGCTGATTATTTTTAAGGAACAGCAGACACCGGAGACACTCCATTCATAAGGGTGTCTCTCTTTACCAGGAAGAGGGTGATGACTACATCTCTAGAAACTTGTCATTGGAGAAGGTTTGGATTCAAACCTGCATTACAACTTTACCCTTGTTTACTGTGCTTTGCCTGGTAACCTCCCGTAACTGCCTCGCCCCACCCGCAACATCTTTCTTTTGTGTTTAGCTGAAGACCCTGTTAAGGTGATGAGAGTTGCTCCATTTTCCTGGGTCTCTCCCATGTATACAGGAGGTATATACAAATCCTTAAACTTCAGTTTGTTTTTATCTTATTACTCTGTCTTTTTATTACCGAAGGGGGTCTCAGCCAAGAACCTAGAAGGGTAAAGGGAAAAATATTTTCTCTCCTTTACACCTACAACTTGTAAAGAGCAGCAAATAGCTCAAAGACAATCATCAGGGCTGGAATGCATGGTGTTTCATTGGAACACTATTTTTTTAAAAAACAGAGTTCATTGATAGAAAAATCATTGTTATGTTGTGTTGATATCATGCAGCTGTAGAAAATGGTGGGGATATCACCCTATATTGTTTTAGAAAGTAATGTTAATATATCATTAAATGAAAAAAAAAAGCAAGAATAATCATTTTATGTGTTATTACCCATGATCAAAGATATAGGTAAAAAATGCACATGCACTCATTTCTGGGGATTTTTACTCTGCTACTGAAATGTTTGAGTAAAAAATATACATATAAACACTTTTTACAAATATAGCTTTAAAAAGATATTTCCATTTTGAAAAAAAATATAACATGCATGAATAAATAAACTAGTCAGTAGTAAGTTCAACATTTCTGTCAAAAAGAAAAAAGAAAAACTAGTGAGCAGATGTCTATCAGGATGCTTAGCAGAAAAAACACCTTAAAGGAAGTACCTGTCTGAATGCATATCCATGCACTGGAATACTACTTTGTTTCAAAAAAAAAACAGATTCAGGGGCTGGCCCTGTGGTGCAGCAGTTAAGTGTGTATGTTCCACTTTGGGTGCCCAGGACTCACCGGTTCAGATCCCAAGTGCGGACGTGGCACCACTCATCAAGCCATGCTGTGGTAGGCGTCCCACATAGAAAGTAGAGGAAGATGGGCACGGATGTTAGCTCAGGGCCAGTCTTCCTCAGCAAAAAGAGGAGGATTGGCAGCAGTTAGCTCAGGGCTAATCTTCCTCAAAAAAACAGCAACAAAAAAAACAGATCCACACAACAATATGGATGAATCACACAGACCTCATGCTGAGATAATGATGCCAAACACAAAAGAGCACATGCTGTTTGAGTCATATTTACATATTTGAAGTTCTGAACAGGTAAATCTAATCTATAGGCCAGGAAGGAGAGTAGTTGTGGCCTGGGGCTCAGTGGGGAGGCTTACTTTTGGGGCTGACAGAAATAATCTTTACTTTGATTGTGGTAGTGATTACTTGGGTACATATATTTCTCAAAACTCATTGAACTATACACTTAAAACAGATATACTTTATTGTATGTGTAGCGAAGGAAAACTAATTTTCCCTCCACCCTTCTAGGTTCTTACCTGAGATCCTCCTGTAATAAAAGACAGATTAACAGGAGAACAACAGAAGTTTACTAAGACAAATACCTCCTGTATACAGGGGAGATACCCAGAAAAACTGACTAACTCCTTCAAATGGTCCAGGTCACCACGCTAAATATCATCTCCAGCTAAAGACAAAAGAAGATGTAGGTAGGGATGGGAGGGAGCCAGGTAGGGGAGGTTACCAGGCAAAGCACAGTAAACAAGAGAATGGTTGTTATGCAGATTTAAATCCACGCCCTCTCCATTGGTAAGTTTCTAGAGAGGTGGTCATCCTCCGCTTTCTCGTACAGAAAGAGAGACACCCTTAAGAATGGAGATTTCCCTTATCAATATAAATGTCTCTTACAAAAATGTGACTTCTACTCCATTTTCAGAGTTTCTCCTGTGTTTGCTGTTTCTTAAAAATAACCAGCTCAGGGCTGGCCCTGTGGCCGAGTGGTTAAGATCAAGCACTCCGCTGCAGGCGGCCCAGTGTTTCGTTGGTTTGAATCCTGGGCGCAGACATGGCACTGCTCATCAAACCATGCTGAGGCAGCGTCCCACATGCCACAACTAGAAGGACCCACAACGAAGAATATAATACAACTATGTACCGGGGGGGCTTTGGGGAGAAAAAGAAAAAAATTGAAAAATCTTAAAAAAAAAAAATAACCAGCTCAGGATAATCCTTATGCCAAAAGGCATATTTTGGGGTGGCATAGTTTGCACCCCTTCATATGTAAACTCTACCTCCACAAAATTGATTTTTTAAAAACATCTGTTTAAAAAGACTAGGAGGCATAAACAGAAAGGAGAGAGCATTTGTTGGGATGTGGACACACTAAGTTTGCAATGATGACGAGTTCTCAAGGAGCAGAGGACCTCTAGGGCTCTGGAAATATGCCTGGACTCCATGTTTCCTACGTAGAAGCCACCTGCAGAGGGATGGCTGGTGTGGCCATGACACTAAATGCACTCATCTGAGGGTGAGAATGCCTAGGAGAAGCTGGGGGTGGGGGGGGGTTTACAATATTGAGGCACTGGCACAACAAAGGAAGGGGAAAGGCTTGGAGGCTGTGAAGGAGAAATAAATGAACACTGTGTCCTGGATACCAGGGAGCGTGCGCTCGCGTGTGAAAGGAGACAGTAGTCAGGTGGGCTCACAGAGCATTTTAAGCTGAGCACTAGACTTCTCATGCTAAGTGAACTAGAACTTTCCAGATACAAAATCGTTTAATACTGACTTTCTAGTGGTGGTGGAAATGTGGCAGAGGTGCCCTCTGGTGGTAGTATCCCAAACCAATGTATAAAGGTGAAACAGTTGAGAAATACGATGAAAATCAGCTCTGGTTTTTATATACATTAGATGTTGAAGTAATATAATTAATTTGTACCACAGGAAAATCCACTATACTCAGCCAGCGTTATCTAAAGTAAGGAGCTTGATAGATTTCCATTTCCTGTCAAGAGAGAGTAACATGGATCAGATTTCCTTTTGTTGAAAACAATACAACAGGCCCCAAATAGAGTTGCTTATGCTAAGCCCCACGTGACCAAACCAAGACTTAATTATGGTTTCGGCTCTCCCAGAAATGGAAGCTGAAACCAGTCAATCAGGAATCGCCTGATCGGCGTTAGTTAGGTAATCTGCCTGATAGACCCCTGCCATCCCCTAAAGGAAGGTGACTTTGCGATAACCATCTCCTGTCTTGTATAACTTCCCTGTTTCCTCTCCTTTCTGGCTATAAAAGTCTTTCATTTTGTCCAGCTCCTCGGAGCTCCTTTCTATCTGCTGGATTGGATCCTGCCCAATTCACGAATCGTTGACTAAAGCCAATAAGATCTTTAAAATTTACTCTGTTGAATTTTGTGTTTTAATACTTCCCCATCTGAAACAAACGAGCAATCATACAAAATACTTTAAAATTATTTCTGAAATAGTGGTTTTCAGAACTTAGACATCAGGCAGCACAGGGCAGTGATCTCTGAAAAATGGGAAGCAAATGAGGCGAGTCCTGTGATTGCCCTGGAGAACGTTTCCAGGCTGACCCTCGGAGCAACTCAGGCAGAGCTCAGCAGCCTTCCTGAGATACAGAACCAGAGTGGGAGGCCAGTGAGGCCAACGTAGCTCGACTCTGCAGGGCAAAATACTAGAAAGGAGGGAACAACATGGGGAGAGAGCTCCAAACATCTGCAAAGGGAGCTCTTCAATCTTCAGCTGAGAATGGTGTTTATGAGGAAACTGCTCGAGGCCGGGAAAGAACCACCTGGAAGGAGCAGAGGGAACAATGCCGCAGTTCACGAAGAGCTGAGAACAGCACCTGTTCCCACCAGCCTTGTAATTGGGGACACATCAGATGAAGCACACAGTAGTGGGCAAAACCATCCCTGGTCCGAATAGCAAAGCTCACAAGCACACTTCAAAAGGATCCAACTATTCCAAGTCACTTACCTGGGTCCCAAAAAAAGGTCAGGAATATTTATAGAAATAAAATATAACCAGCACCCAGCAGGGCAAAGTTCACAATGTCTGGCATCCAATCAAAATTTCCCAGGCATGCAGAGAAGCTGGAAGATATGACCCATAATAAAGGGGGGGCGGACAATCAATAACAATAGATCTTTTAAAATGATGATAGGACATTAAAACAGTTGTTATAACTGTATTCCACATGCTCAAGAAGGCAGAAGAAAGATTGAGCATGTTAAGTAGTAACATGGATGATCTAAAATTGGGCTTCTAGAGATCAAAAATACACCATCTGATATAAAAAAAGATAGCTGAGATTAACAGCAGATTAGAGAGGGAAGAAGAAAAGATTAGTGTACTTGAAGACACAGCAATAGAAACTATGACAGTAATAGAAAATTAATCACAGAGAGAAAAAAGGCTGAGAAAATGAACAAAGCATCAGTCGGCTGTGGGACCACCTAGAAGCTGCATAATGTGTGTGTAATTGGAGTCTTTGCTATCCTTTCTATTAACCACTCTATTTTCAAATTCTTTTCCTATGATGTCCACTTTAATCATTTACTTCTCATCACTCAAACTTCCACCTACAAACTATTAAGACTACTCTTAGGGGCGGGACCTGTGGCCAAGTGGTTAAGTTTGCTCACTCTGCTTCAGCCACCCAGGGTTTCACCAGGTTGAATCCTGGGCACAGACATGACTCTGCTCATTAAGCCATGCTGAGGCGGCATCCCACGTGCCACAACTAGAAGGACCCACAACTAAAAATACACAACTATGTACCAGGGGGCTTTGGGAGAAAAAGGAAAAATTAAATCTTTAAAACAAACAAACTACTCAAAGCCTGCAATAACTCAGTTCAGTGAAGACTTCATATAACTCCATCCTTCTGTCAAATCCAATGGATTTGACAATTTCTCTGCAACATACAACACTGTTTCCTTCTTAATCCTTGTTTCCTACCCTCATTCTTTGAAGTTGACAAATTTCCTGCCTTCCTCTAAACTTTGTCACTCATCTGATTCCTACCTCCTCTGTCCTTAAATTTAGGACATCCCTCAGGCTGTCATAAAGTCGCAAGATTTCAGGGTTGGCAGAGATCTCAGACACTACCCGGTCTGACCCAGTCATTGATGAAGACTTGCTTTATGCTCACAGCATTGTTATGATATGGCTGTTCAGCTTTTGCAGGAAGACCGTCCATGATGGGGATGTCTACCTCTCTATTCCACCACCAGCAGCTCTAAGCTGTAGATTCTTCTTTCTCACCTTCAGCTGAACAGGTCTCTGTAACTTCTGCCAAGTGGTCTGGTCTCAGGCTCCTTTCTTTTGCTTCCACTCTAGTCTAGACCCATTAACACCTCAAGCATGGAATGCATCACAATTTGACAATCTCCATTGTAATTCTTCTCTGTCAGTTAACTTGATGTATAACAATTCTTACCTGATTAATCTTAAAACATAGTTTTGATCCCGTTATGTTTCTCTCCTGCTTAAAAACTTATAAGGGCTCTCATAATTTTTTTCCTGTCAAGAAATGTATTATTTTTTCAATGTATTCTTTTTTTGATTGTCATTCATGCACAGATACAGAATTCAAAATATATAAAAGGGTATAGCCTCCACAACTCCGCTTTTCCTTCAGAGACGACCCCTGGTGAAAGTTTTTTTGGGAGTTGGTTTGTCTTTTTTTCCCTAGTATCTTTCCGGAGATGTTCTGGACGTTAAAAGAATGTGTATCCTTTGCCTGCTTCTGATGATAACTCCACCAGTCACCTTCACCCTTGAACCACACAGAGGCAATTTAGCAATACCTATCCAGCACATCTGTTCTTTGCCTTGCTGTTTTTCACTTAACGTATTTTGGAAATAACTCCCCACTGGTTTATAGAAAGCCTCTTTGTTTTTTTCAATGTGTGCACAGCAGAGGGGATGTACCATGATATTTAAACAGATCCTTAATGGGCATTTAGGTTGTTTCCAGTCTTTTGCTATTGCAAACAATGTTCCAGTGAATATCCTCATACATGTATGAAATAGATGTGTAGAATAAATTGCCAGAAGTGATATCGCTTGGTCAAAATGTGTATACATTTGTATGTACCAAGGTTGATTGGTATTGGCCTCTGTGTGGTTTTGAAACCGGGCACAACTTGCTTTAACTGTACTGTTAGTCGTCTGTTTGCAAAAGTAGTTAGATAATGCATTACTAAAACCCACCCTACGGATAACATCGTTGAGGCTTAGGTTACCATGGTAATGGATGATTAAGTCTTTCAGGAGCTGAGAGTCTTCTTGTCCTTGTTCAGGTCGGTTAAGCCCACTGAATCAGGGGCCAGCCCAGTGGCACAGCAGTTAAGTTCACACGTTCTGCTTTGGTGGCTCACAGTTCATCGGTTCAGATCCTAGGTGTGGACTTACTCACCACTTGTCAAGCCATGCTGTGGCAGGCATCCCACGTATAAAAAAGTAGAGGAAGGGGCCGGCCCCGTGGCGCATTGGTTAAGTGCACACGTTCCTCTTCAGCAGCCTGGGGTTCACTGGTTTGGATCCTGGGTGCAGACATGCACCGCTTGTCAAGCCATGCTGTGGCAGGTGTCCCACATAGAAAGTAGAGGAAGATGGGCATGGATGTTAGCTCAGGGCCAGTCTTCCTCAGCAAAAAGAGGAGGATTGGCAGCAAATGTTAGCTCAGGGCTAATCTTCCTCAAAAAAAAAAAAAAAAAAAAAGACCACTGACTCATCAACTGGGCCTGTGCAGATGTCCAGTAAGTGACCTGACATCAGGGAGCTGACAACTCCACCCTCAGTCCATGCTAATGCCACCATGTTGTGAACATGCGTCCTATGAAGAGCCATGAAGTTTGACTATGCTTGTCCAGATCATCAATTACCTCACTTCTCTTTACCTCCAATCATACTTCAGGCCACCCCACTCCCTTTAGCCCATAAAAATCCCTAATCCCCATTTTTGGGGAAGTGGATGTGAAATTTCTCCCATCTGCTTGCTTGGCTGCCTTGTGAATAAACCCTTTCTCTGCTGCAACCTCATTGTCTCGGTGATTTGCTTTTCATGAGATGGGCAAAATGAATCAGGCTTGGTAATAGTTTCCTTCAAGGGCAAAGGTGATTGGCAAAAGATACTATAGACACAGGCAAAGGAAATAAGTTCCTTAAATGAAGGTAAAAGATACAAGACTTTAAACTCTAAGAAGACCTCCCAGAGCTGGAGATTCAGCCACCATCTCTGCCAGAAGGGTAAACTTCCCTGGACCCTGGTGCTGGGGTGAGGATCCTATCAGGTCTTCAAAAAATGTCCTTTGCTACACTCACAAGAGGGTTCGCGCCCTCTCAGACCCTCTGCGTGTTCTGGAGACCCCAGCTGTGTGCCTGACCACCGAAGGGAACTGCTAATAACCCAGCTCATTCCTGAGTAATCACTGCAAGGGTGATTGAAGGTCAGTTTCACAGGGTCAGTTTCCTGAGTGGACGATGCCCTAAGGAGGCTCAGGCTTAGGCTTCCTCACGATGTGCCTCCCATATGGAAGGTGCACCAACGTCCACTCTCACCCACAACATGTGACTGTCTGTTTCCCACATACTCGCCAGCAGAGCAAATATCAGAGTTCTTACCTCTGCCAATTTTCATAGGTAAAAACTGAAATACGTGGTGTAACTTTCACACTTCTCTCATGTGTGAGGTTGCACGTCTTTTCACAGAATAGTAATAACAGACATACGTCTCTACTCCTCGCAAGGCCAACTCTTCCTCCTGGGCCCTTGACGCCCACCCTTCTGTCTCAGCCAAGAACATCACCCAGCAATTCTCTCTTCTGCAACATGAATTTTTATTCTCTCTATTGTGTCTGTCTTAGCAGCATGCAAAAATGGTCCTTCTCCCTTCTTTAAAAACCTTTTTCTTGAGCCCCTTCCTCCTGTAGCCACTGCCCTAATTCATTCTCTCTGTCTATTTTACAGCAAAGTTTGGCAACCCTTTTCTGAAAAGGGCCACATGGTAAATATTTTAAGCATTGTGGGCTTTACGGTCTCCATCACACTACTTACCTCTGCCCCTGGAGGGTGACATTAGCCACAGACCACACAGAAATGAACGGGCGTGGCCGTCGTTTGCCTTAGTTTCTGACCCAGCTGTACAGAAAGCGGCCCCACAGCATCTCCTGGCACTGAGCTGGTAGGAAGGAGCTGCCGCCAGGCCTGCGCCCTGCACTCAGCAGGCTGCTGGCTGAGATCTCCAGACAGCGCAGGGGCTCCCAGGGGGCATGAGCCTTCGCGTGAGCACAGCAAAGTGAGTTTCAGGAAGGATCTGGTTGTTTGTGTCTGCTGTCTCCAGATTCTGTTAAACCCTCTCTAAGGAAGTGTCTACTCCAGTGGAAGTAAAGTCTCCAGGGAAACTGCTCTTGTCAAATTCAGCTCCACGTTACTACACCTGTTAGGCATTTATGTGAACTCATCTTGCTTGTCATCTCAGCAGCATTTCAGACAAATATTCATTCTTTTCTTCTTGAAACACTTTCAAACTGAGCACTGAACCCTCTGTTTTTTCTGCTGTCCTTCTAAGCCTGGTGGTTCCGCCTTATCTTCCAGCCTCTTCGCCCTGCAAAGGCTCAGACTCAGAACTCAGATCTCCTCTCTGTTCTCTCTACAGTCCTTCCTGGTGACCTCATCCAGCCTCATGCTGCTAAAAACAGCTATATTTAACATCTCCCTCATTTTTTGTTTCCAGTCCGGACCTCTCCTCTGAACTCCAGTTTCATATTTCTCACTGCTTAGTTGACATCTCCACTTGGAGGTTCAATCAGCATCTTAAGCATGCCCAATACGCAGCCCCAATCTCCTCCCACAGCCTCTTCTTCCTCCTCCTCTCCCTCTGTCATTCATAACTCCATCCATCCAGCTGCTCAGGCCAAAAACTCTTCAGGTCATCCCTGTCTTGCCTCTCTCTCTCACACAGTGGAGACCAATTGGTTGCAGAGGTTGTTTTAAATTTTTTTGTTTTTGTTTTTGTTTTTTGAGGAAGCTTGGCCCTGAGCTAATATCTATGCCCATCTTCCTCTATTTTATGTGTGGGATGCCTGCCACAGCATGACTTGATAGGCAGTGCTAGGTCCACCTCTGGAATCCAAACCCGTGAACCCCGGGCCTTGGAAGCAGAGCATGAGCTACGCCACCACACCAGCCTCTGTTTTGTTTTGTCTTTTTGTGAGGAAGATTAGCCCTGAGCTAACATTTGCTGCCAATCCTCCTCTTTTTGCTGAGGAAGACTGGCCCTAAGCTATCATCTGTGCCCATCTTCCTCTACTTTTTATATGTGGGACACCTGCCACAGCATGGCTTGCCAAGCGATGCCATGTCTGCACCTGGGATCTGAACCAGTGAACCTTGGGCCACTGAAGTGGAATGTGCAAACTTAACTGCTGCACCACCGGGCCGGGCCCCGGCCCCTGTTTTAAATTGGTTTGTTCATGGTATATGCCCAACATCTATAAAGTGCTTGACTCACAGTAGGAGCTCAATAATATTTGACGAATGATAAGGGAACAAACGGGTGAATGAACACATTATACTCATCACAAACAGAATGACTTTAAACAGCACAAATTTAGGGGCTGGCCCCATGGCCGAGTGGTTAAGTTTGCTCACTCTGCTTCAGTGGTCCAGGGTTTCGCAGGTTCAGATCCTAGGTGCGGACATGGCACTGCGTGTCAGGCCCTGCTGAGGCAGCACACCACAACTAGAAGGACCCACAACTAAAAATATATACAATTATGTACCGGGGGGCTTTAGAGAGAAGAAGGAAAAATAAAATCTTTAAAAAAAAAAACGGGGGCCGGCCTGGTGGTGCAGTGGTTAAGTGCGAACATTCTGCTTCGCCGGTTCAGATCCTGGGTGCAGACATGGCACCACTTGGGACACCATGCTGTGGTAGGCGTCCCACATATAAAGTAGAGAAAGATGGGCACAAATGTTAGCTCAGGGCCAGTCTTCCTCAGCAAAAAGAAGAGGATTGGCAGCAGTTCCCTCAGGGCTAATCTTCCTTAAAAAAAAAGAGAACCCCCTCCCAAAAAAACCATACAAGTTTATTATCTTACAGTTCTGGAGGTCAAAAGTCTGATGCAGAACTCACTGGGCTAAAATCAAGGCATCAGCAGGGCTGCATTCCTCTCTAAAGGCTCCAGGGGAGAATCCATTTCCTTGCCTTTTCTGGCTTCTAGAGCTGCCCACATTCCTTGGCTTGTGGCCTCTTCCTCCATCCTCAAAGCCAGCAGTGGTCAGTCGAGTCCTCACAGCAAATCAGTCTCACCTCCGCTTCCATCTTCACGTCTCATTCTGACTCTCTGTCTCCCTCTTCTGCCTCCATCTTCTGCTTTTAAGGTCCTTGTGATGTCTTTGGGCCAAGGCAGATGATGGAGGATAATCTTCTTATCTTCAAGTTGGCTGATTAGCAACCTTAACTCCATCTGCTACCTGAGTTCCCGTTGGCCATGTAATGTAATATACTAACAGGCTCCAGGGACTAGGATGTGGGCATCTTTGGGGACAGGCCATCATCCCTCTCACCACAGGCAGGAATCTATGGGAATTCCTCAGGAGTCCCAGCTCCACCCAAATCAAGCAAGAGCCTGGCAGATCGATGTCACTAAGAGGTGGCAGCTCTGTGATGAAGACTCTCCTGCCAGGGCTGGATCCCCTCCACAGCCTTCTCTGCACAGCGCCTCCTGCTCTGGATCTATGGCACTTCTCAGTGGTCACTCAGTCAAAACCCCCTCTCGGCTAGTTCTCAGTGGACAAGATGCCAGTAAATGACTTCAGGTCAAGATATGAATAATAAGGTTTCCTCTCCAACGGCATTTACCTTTTTTTTTTTTTAAAGATTTTATTTTTCCTTTTTCTCCCCAAAGGCCCCCAGTACATAGTTGTGTATTCTAGCTGTGGGTCCTTCTAGTTGTGGCATGTAGGACGCTGCCTCAGCATGGCATGATGAGCGGTGCCACGTCCGCGCCCAGGATCCGAGTGGATGAAACCCTGGGCTGCCAAAGCCCAACGTGCAAACTCAACCACTCAGCCACGGGGCTGGCCCCCAAGCATTTGCCTTTTTTGAGAGGAGTTTTTTCAGCTGCAAGTCACAGAAAACCCATGTGGTTTATACAACTAACGGTTTATCTTTCTTACAAACAAGACTTCTGGGGGTAGCAGCTGCCGGCCTCGGCTCGAGGACTTAGCAAGGTCAGCACCAGCGTCCCTGCAGCTGTCTTTGCTTACCCTTACAACCAGGGGGGCTGCAGCCCAGCGTCACACCCCCATTCTAGGCAAGGAGGCGGGACAGGGCAAAGATAGCACCGCTCATTATGTTTCTTTTGCCAGAAAAAAAATCTTTTCAAACTGCACCCCACACACACGCACAGCCTTCCCTTAGTGTCTCAATGGCCAGAACTTGTCACATGGACACTCTTAGCTGCAAGAAAGTCTGGGAAAATGAGGGACTGTATGACCATGATTGATTTAGATCCCTCCTGATCCAATGTCTGCAGATGGGCATATTGCTGCTGCAAACAGAATTTCCATTTAGTTAGCATAGGGGTGCCAAGCTTCATAAATAAATACACAGGACACCTAGTTAAATTTGATTTTTGGACAAACAGTGAATGCTCTTTTTTGGTATAAGTATGTAATATTTGAGACACATTTATACCAAAAATTGTCCACTGTTTATTTGAAACTCAAATTTAACTGGGCATCCTGTGCTTTATCTGGCAATCCTAGGTTAGCAAGGAAAAAGGGGGAGTGGACATTGAGTGGGGAACTCATAAGATCTGTCACGATGGGGATGGCGTTTTATTCCAAAAGTTAAATCTATGTTGGAAGAAGTTCAGTCCTCAACCACAGGCTGGTGGGGAAACTCTTCTGTGACAAAGTCCTTAGGGGCATTTTGACCTTCCATTCATTTAGTTGTCGGATATTGTATACAATCTGCAGGTGACACAGGTCTTCAGTGATATAGACAGGAGGCTTCCACTCTGATAATCCCCAACCAAATGGCTTCTTCTTTCCAGCAAGTGTCTTCTGTCCTGCCCATCCCAGTGCAGAAATTGTTCACCTGTGGAAAGCAAAATAGGAAAGTCACAGAAGCAGCCAAAATACAGGTCTGTTCAATTAGTCTATGCTCCTCTTTAGACTGATTCAACGACTGGTAATAATGGGATTAGTAATTTACAACTTCAGCACTCAATCAGAAAAAAGGTTAATTAAAAATACGAAATTAAACTGAAAGCGTTAATTTTTAAAATAGAAACTGTATCTGTATCCCTAGCAACTCTTTTTCTTTCATTTTTTCCCCATTGTAATTTAAACATTCTGTAACCCCCAGGATATGGGTTCTGTGGCCTGACAGTGCCTTTGGTCTGAATTTTTTGACATTTATTTTGAGCCAGAGCTGGTGAACAGAAGTATGTCCGGAATCACACGGTGTGAAGTGCTGTAGAACAAGCTAAAACTATTTTGAGGTTGATTCTGACCACATGTGAGCATTTCTCACAGCTTTTAGTCAGATTTTATTATTAAAACCAAAACTATTATTGATTTTTTAAAAAAATCATGATCACTTTACCTCTTCAGGTTTCAGGCTTCTCAGATATAAAATCTTAATTCAGAAATTACTACATGATGATTCCATTCAGACTGCCTCACCCATTAAGATTTTCCAAACTCTTTTTGGTCCCAGGAACCTCAAAGAATAACACAGCAGTTGCCATCTTGTGTGCCTTAAGGGGAACAGTGTCTGGGAGAAGGTGACAACATGTATACGCCCTTCAACAGTTCATCTGTGGCCTTTCTTACTGAGTCACATTTTCCCTTTGTGTCTCAAATTTCCCATCGGTGAGGTAGGGTGTGATGCAAATTGAACTCATGTAGTTATCTGATGTACTTTGAACAAAATGGTTATAACGTCTCAGCATTGCGTGTGATTTTGCACACTGTTTAGTCCAGTGGTTCTCAAACTTGCCACACGTTGGAATTACTTAGGGAACTTTAAAAAATACTGGCTCCTGGGGTCTGCACGAAGGATGCTGATTTAACTGGTGTGGAATGTGGCCTGGGTGTTGGCATTTTTAAAAGCTCCTCAGATTATTCTAATGTGTAATGAAGTCTGAAACCTGAGACCACTGCTCCTAGGTAGCTACAACAGGCCTCTTTCAGATGTGCCACTTCCTACACGAAGTCCCTCAATAATGCCCTGTGGGCATGGCCTTCATTCTCCCTGTCCAGCTTTGCTCCCTATAACCACCAGGAGGGAGGCAGAACAGTGGGGTGCAGGACCCAAGCCACACTAAGGGGGGCTCCGTCAGGGTGGATCATCAGTCTAAAAGGGACCCTGCAATCTGACCAGAACAAATTGGAAACGTGATACCACTGTAACTCAGGTTTCCTCTCTGCCAAGATGGAGACATGCAAATTGACATCACCCTCACCAGCCCAGCGCTGGGGGAGCCTGGGAACGGGTGAGGCTTTTGTTCACAAGGCAGTCTTCAGCCTCAATAGCATTCCTTCAATTTCCTTGAAAGTGGTATTAGCTAGTAGCGGAGGTAAAGACTTTTAAAATTTTTGTGGGCATTGAACTGAATGGCTGTCAGAAAAAAAGGTCAGAGAGAAGGTGAGGTGTCAGGAGCAGGAAGAGAAAGTTGGCCCTAGAGCTGCCGAGTGAAGAAGACAGGTTTGGGAGAGGAGTTATCAGGGCCGGGGTGGGAGGAGCGGGGAGGAATTTATTCTTTTAAAAGCAAAATCCTGATACCATGCTATCCAGCCCCTCTCCTCCAGAGCCCCTCTAAAATCTTGAGTAAATTTTATATTCCTCACTAATGCACTGATCCTGGTGCAAGGAGAGTACAGTTTTCAAAGAGCTCAAATAAGAGGAAAGAACATCAGAGTTTGAATCATATTATAAAGAAAGGGGCATGCAGCTTTTATAAAAAATTGGTTTGCCCCCCACTCCATTAAGTAAATGTAGACAAATATATGTATATTTTTTCTTCTTCTCCCCAAAGCCCTCCAGTACATAGTTGTAGGTCCTTCTAGTTGTGCTGTGTGGGACCCCGCCTCAGCATGGCTTGACGAGCAGTGCTAGATTCACGCTCAGGATCCGAACTGGGAAACCCCAGGCCTCCGAAGCTGAGTGTGTGAACTTAACCACTTGGCTACTTAACTTAACTACTTAACTTAACTACTTAACCACTTAACTACTGCCCAGCCCTGCAGACAAATATTTAAAGACTATTTCCTTGAAGGAACACCAGGTATAGCCTGCCTAGGCACCCGCATGTCTCAGTTCTGCACTGGGCAGAAAAATAAAAGAGGAGAGAGAAGTTAGAGTTGTGAGAAGGCTTTCAGCATCTGTTCTCAAACTTTGTCATGCATCAGAGTTACCAGGAGGGTGGGTAAACACACAGATTCTTGACCCCACCCCCAGAGTTTCAGATTTAGTAGGTAGGACCCATTTCTAACACGTTCCCCAGAGATGCTATTGCTCCTGGTCTGGGGACCACTCTTTGAGAAGGACTGGTTCACAGCACTCCCCTAGAAATTACTTCCTAGTCTAGCATTTATCCTGGTCCGTTCTTTGAAAATTTAATAGGTTTTATGAGAAAAAAAGAGTTATAGTCAAATGAGTTGGGAGAATACTAAATTAAAAGAAGTCTCTTTTGAGAAATCGAAATAACTTACTGTCTACACATGCACAGCTTACTGTCTATATTTATCTGACTTTCCTATTCCAGGAACTTCTTACCCAGAAAGATGAAATGGCAAATAATTCTATTGTATGTTCTAGGAACTTCCTGAAAATCCATTAATCTGAATACTAGACTACTCAATTTACTCTCATTAAAGTAAATATACTTTCCCAGGAAAATAGATTAGTGTCGAACATTGTTTACTCTTCGAGACTTGCCTGGAAACTCTCCTTGCTGTGCTCACCAGTCGTAAACTATGATGTCACAAACTTGCCCAATTCTAATCAAGCTCTGCATTGAAATAGCCACCTTAATCCAGACCCCAAAACCTCATAAATATCCTGCCTTTGCCCTCATCCTTCCGAGAAACTAAGAGTCTATCCCTCACCTCAACAAGCACTGAACTAAGCCCAGCCTTCTCCAGGGGTTATTTTGGTGGCATTTTGAGGAAGCCAGCATTCAACAACCTATTGCCTTTGAAAGTTGCTAAGAGAGTAAATCTTTTTTTTTTTTTTTAAGATTTTATTTTTTTCCTTTTTCTCCCCAAAGCCCCCCGGTACATAGTTGTATATTCTTTGTTGTGGGTCCTTCTAGTTGTGGTATGTGGGACGCTGCCTCAGCGTGGTTTGATGAGCAGTGCCATATCCGCACCCAGCGGACCGCCTGCAGCGGAACACGCGAACTTAACCACTTGGCCACGGGGCCAGCCCCTAAGAGAGTAAATCTTAAAAGTTCTCATCACAAGGAAAAAACTTATAACTATGTGAGGTGATAGATGTTATCTAAACTTACTGTGGCGATCATTTCGCATTATATACATACATGAAATCATTATGTTGTACACCCTAGACTTAAGCAATGTTACATGTTGATTATATCTCAATAAAACTGGGAAAAAATTGATAATGAAAAAAAAAACCCAAACCAACCTATTCCTTTAACATCCTACACTAGGTTAGGTCCCTGCTCTCACTCCCTGTCTTATTCACAGTATAGCATAGTGCCTGGAAAATAGTGAACACCCAATAAATATTATTTAAGTAAAGGAATGAACTCTTCAATCTTTAATATGCTATTGTGCATTGCGACATTTTCTAAGTGGGGAAAGGTGGGACTGTCTCAACCTTTCTATCACTTGTGCAAGGGATGTTCCTCAGAGCACCCTTTGGGGAAGCCTGTCTTAATTCGTTTTACAGATGTCTTTTTAAAAGTTATGGGAACTACCGATTAACACTGCCATTCTTATTACTAAAGGCAGCAATATAGGGGTTAAATTTATAGACAAACTTAAGACCCTCCTCTGTGTGAAAACCCTGATCTCAGGAACTCCCTCCCGCTCATGATTCCAGTTTTTATTATGCACTGAATTGAGTCCCCCCAAATCCATATGTTGAAGCCCAAACCCCCACAGTGACTATATTTGGAGATAGTGCCTTTAAAAAGACAGTTAAGGTTAAATGATGTCAGGAGGTTGGGGCCCTAATCTGATAGGACCAGTGTCCTCAGAAGAAGAGGAGAGGCTGTGTGAGGACACAGCAAGAAGGCAGCCATCCACAAACTGGAAAGAGAGGTCTTACCAGAAACCAGCCCTGCTGGCGCCTCCGTCCTGGACCTCTAGCTTTCAGACTGTGAGGAAACAAATTTCTGTTGTTTCAGTCACCTAGTCTGTAGTACCTTGTTGTGGCAGCCCGAGCTGGCTAATGTAGTTCTCTAAGGGCTGAACTTGGAACCAGTGAGCCATGAACATGAACCCTGACCTATGGCTCAGGCAACTCCTTCTAGCCCAGCTTATCTCTGACATCACAGTTGTTGTCGAGGATAATCAGATGATTATTTTTATATTACTTTGCATTTTACAAATTTCTTTCACAGGTTTGAGTTCAGTTTCACAACAATGAAAGAATGTAAGGAGATTTCCTGAAGGACTGGAAAATGGAGATCTACTTAAGAGTCACAGCCATGAGGCCGGGCTGGTGGCGCATCGGTTAAGTTCGCACGTTCTGCTTCTCGCAGCCCGGGGTTCGCCACTGCAGATATGGCCCCGCTCGGCAAAAGCCATGCTGTGGTAGGTGTCCCACGTGCAAAGTAGAGGAAGATGGGCATGGATGTTAGCTCAGGGCCAGTCTTCCGCAGCAAAAAGAGGAGGATTGGCAGCAGATGTTAGCTGAGGGCTAATAGTCCTCAAAAAAAAAAAAAAAAAGAAAGAAAGAAAGAGTCACTGCCACTAGAAAATGGAAGGGCCAGAATCCTGTGTTGTTTCAAATCCATCACAGAGCAACCCATCTGGTACATGAACGGTAATATTAAACTAGATGCTAAACATTTTAAAATTCAATCGCCAGTGATTTCACTAGATAGTTTTAATTTTAATTGCCCACATATTTTTTAAACTGATGTAATATATTTATGTTGCATAATAAAGAACTTGATAAGGGGTTAATATCCAAAATATGTAAAGAACTCATACAAATGCAGTATCAAAAAAACAATCTGATTAAAAAAAGGGCAGAGGACTTGAATAGACATTTTTCCAAAGAAGATATACAGATGGCCAACAGACACATGACAAGATGCTCAACATCACTAATCGTTAGAGAAATGCAAATCAAAATCACAATAGGGTATCACCTCACACCTGTCAGAATGTTTTTTATCAAAAAGACAAGAAATAAGTTCTGGTGAGGATGTGCACTGTTGGTGGGAATGTAAATTGGTGCAGCCACTATGGAAAACAGTATGGGGGCCTCAAAAAATTAAAAATAGAACTACCATATGATCCAGCAATTCCAAAGTGGAATGCTTTCTTTATCCAAGGAAAATGAAAACATTAATTGAAAAAGATATATGCATCCCTATGTTCATTGCAGCACTATTTACAATAGCTAAGATATGGAAGCAAACTAAGTGCCCACTGATAGATGCATGGATAAAGAAGATGTGGAATATGTATAATGGAATATTGCTCAGCCATAATAGAGAATGAAATCTTGCCATTTGCAACAACATGGATGGACCTAGAGGATATTATGCTAAGTGAAAAAAGTCAGAGAGAGAAAGACAAATACCATATGACTTCACTTATGTGTGGAGTCTAAAAAACAAAACAAATGAACAAACATAATAAAAGAGAAACAAAATAAATAAATAAATAAAATAAAACAGAAACAGACTCATAGATACAGAAAACAAACTGGTGGTCGCCAGAGGGAGGGAGGTAGGATGGGGGAAATAGGTGAAAGGGATTAAGAGGTACAAACTTCCAGTTATGGAATATATAAATCACAGGGATGTAATATACGGCATAAAGACTATAGTCAATAATATTGTAATAATTTTGTTTGGTGACAGACGGTAACGAGACTTACTGTGGTGATCGTTTTGTAATGTATATAAATGTTGAATCTCTATGTTGTACACCTGAAACAATATAATATTGTAAGCCAACTATACTTCAAGTAAAAAAAAAAAAAGAAAGAAAGACCAACACTTGATGAGAGGGTTGAGACTTTGACATCAGCCCAACCTCCTGACCTCCAGGGTGGCGAGAGGGGCTACAGATTGAGTTCAATTATGTGGCTAATGATTAAACCAGTCATGCCTCCATAATGAAACCCCACTAAAAATTCTGGGACACAGAAGGTCATTGGAGCTTCCTGGTTGGTGAACACCTTGCTGTGTGGAGAGGGTGATATGCCTTGATTCTACAAGGAGAGATCAAGGAAGCTCTCTGTTCTCTCCCAGACCTCATCCCCTGTGTATCCTCTAAAATAAAACTATAATCATAAGTATAGCACTTTCTTGAATTCTATGATTCAATCTAATGAATTGTCAAAGCTGAGTGGGTCCTGGGAACTCCCAAATCTGTAGACAGTAGGTCAGAAGCCCAGGTAGAATCCTGCTAGGTTTCCTGGGAACCCTACTTGGGGCTGGCATCTGAAGCAAGGGCAGTCTCGTGGAGTACTGAGTCCTTAATTTGCAGAGTTTGAGGCTGACTCCAGCTGGTTAATCTCCAAACTGAATTGCAGTACACCCAGTTGCTGTTAGCCCAGTAGGAGACTTTACCAGAATATTTTAACATGTATATTTACTTTCCTAACCTCTCTCCCATAGTAATAGATATTCATTTTAGAAAGTACAAATAATGGGGATGGCCCAGTGGTGCAGCGATTAAGTTCGCACGTTCCAGTTTGGTGGCCTGGGGTTCGCCGGCCTGGATCCCGGGTGCGGACATGGCACCGCTTGTCAAGCCATGCTGTGGCAGGCATCCCACATATAAAGTAGAAGAAGATGGGCATGGATGTTAGCTCAGGGCCAGTCATCCTCAGCGAAAAGAGGAAGATTGGTAGCAGTTAGCTCAGGGCTAATCTTTCTGAAAAAAAAAATACAGATAAGAAAAAGTAAAAATAACCTGTAATTCCACTACCCAAATTGAACCATTCCAATATCTGTTCTTCTAATCTTTTTTCTGTGCCTGTGTGTGTATATTATTTTAAAACGTGAGTGCTATGCCAATAATGTATATATACTATATGCCAATAATTATATGTACAACTAATATGTACATATATGTACATGTACTAATAATTAGAGAAATGCAAATTAAAATGGAAACAATAATGAGATGTTGCTTTATCCTTCTCAGATCAGCAAAAAATTAAAGACACATAACACTAAGTGTTGTCAAGAATGTAGGAAAGTAGAAACTTTTATCCACTTACAGCATATAGTAGATTGCAAAAAATAGCCCCATATTTCTCTCATTCCTGTATGCATGACCCTATGCAGTGTAACTTTGCCACTCCTCCTGTCAAGTGGTGGGGTATATTTCTCCACTCCTTGAATCTGGGCTTGGCCATGTGACTTGCTTTGGCCAACGGGACATTCACAAACATGATGAAAGCAGAAGCTTGAAAAGCTTCTGTTCATTAGGACTCGTCGTTTCTTTCTGCCAGGAGCCTTTCTGCCTCCACATCAACAAGTGGGAGCCTGATGAGAGGCCATCTGGTGGGACCTCCAGCTTTTCCAGCTGCCCAGCCATGATAGATGAGGACTCAGACATATGAGTAAGGCCATCCTAGAAAATCCAGCCTCAGCCAAGCTCACCAGACCAACCTGAAGAATCATGAGAAATAGTAACTGTTTGTTTTTTAAGCCAGTGACTTAAGGAGTGGTTTATTATACAGCAAAAAGTAACTGATATACAACGGGAGTGTAAACTGATACCATCACTTTGGAAAGCATTGAGGCAATGTCTAGTGAAGTTAAGATGCATATTCTCAATGTCCCAGCAACTTAAGTCTTCAATATACACCTGGGAGAAACCTCACAAATGTGCCCAAGGAGAAATGTACAAGAATGTTCATTGCAGCCTTGTACATGTCAGAGGAAAAAAATTGGAAAAACCCAAGTGATCATTAAAGGAGAAGACGAATTTATATTACTGTGTATTCCTATAACGGAATACTATGTCACAATTGGAAGGAATAAGCTAGAACTACATGATTCAAAATGAATGGATCTTGAAAATAAAATGTTAAGAGAAATTAATTTTTCAGAATAGTTACCTTTCAGGGGATAAGGATGGTAGTGGTAGGAAAATATTATTGAAGCGAGGCACAAAGATCATTCAACTTGCCAGCCTCATGGCTGAGTGGTTAAGTTTGCACACTCCACTTCAGCGGCCCGGGGTTCGCCAGTTCAGCACTTGAGTGTGGCCCTATGCACCTCTCATCAGGCCATGCTGTGGCGGCGTCCCACACAAAAGAAATAGAGGCACCTACAACTAGGATATACAACTAGGTACTGGGGCTTTGGGAAGAAAAAAAAAAAGATCATTCAACTGGATTTGTAATATTTTAGTTCTTAAAAAAAAAGAAGAAAGTATGTCAAAATATTAACATTTTCAAAATCAAAGTGGTATTTATATTATTCTCTTCACTTTTTAGTATATTTGAAATCACTCATAAAACAAACAAATAACTTTACATGTGTCTAATTCACCTGCAAAAATAGCATTTGTAATGACTACTTAATATTCTAGCTTAAGAAGCTAACATTTCTAAAATTAATCCTTTAATTTTTGTTATCTAGGCGATTTACAATTTTTCACATGCATAAACTAGGCTGGAATCAACATCTTTGTATAATACTGATTATTTCCATGTGATTCATTCTCAAAAGTATAATTGGTGGGTCAAAGTGTATTTACTTTTTAAGATTTCTAATACTTATTTTCAAATCGTCATTCAGAAAGTAATACCGATTTATACTTCTGCCAGCAGTGTATGACCGCTTTATCAGGAGTGAATAATATAGTTGTTTGTTTTCTCTTGGACAACTTGAGAGTTGTAATGGCTGCTTTAAGCTGCGTTCTTTCGATTACGGTGATGGTGTATCAGTTTGCTAGGACTGCCACAACAAAGGACCACAGACTGGGCGGCTTAAATAGCAGAAATCTATTTTCTTACAATTCTGGAGGCTAGAAGTCAGAGACAAGGCATCTGCAGGGTTGGTTTCTTCTGAGGCCTCTCTCCTTGGCTTGCAGACGGCCGTCTTCTCCCCACATCTTCACATGGCCTTCCCTCTGTGTGTGTCTGTGTCCAAATCTCATCACGTAAGATTGCCAGTCTTAGTGGATTCGAGCCCATCCTAATGAACCCATTCTAACTTAATTACCTCTTTAAAGACCTTATCTCCAAATTGTCGCATTCAACATATGAATTTTGGCATAACCACAATTCAGCCTGTAATAGACAGTGAACATTTTTTCATAAATCTATTATCCAAATGAATTTTTCTATTGCAATTTTTATTTGTGTCCTTTGAACTTTCACTGTATCCTCTTATTGGGACTTTTGTTTATTGATTTATAAGAATTTACTATATATTAGACTACTTTGTCATAAAAGTTGCATGTTGTAAAAAAATGATTAAAGAAGACAATTTAGGTGATACAGACAAACTTTATTTAACATTTCGTGAAGTGGACAGTCTCCTCTTGGAGAACTGCAAAATGGGGGCAGAAGCAGGAAGTTTTCATAGGATAAAGAATAAAGAATAAGGAAGAGAAAAATAGAAAATATTTGATTCGCCAGGCCACATAATCAACCTAGTCTAGGGTGAGAAGGAACAAGGAAACAAGTGGAGAGCCCAGAGCTGGCTTGGCATTTGGGGGTCGGCTGACTGGATACACTGCGTTTCGGTCAAGCAGGGCATTTACAGGGAAACAAAAATTATCTGTGTTTTAGTTTGCTGACATAGCACCCCAGGCAGAACGGCTCCATTTTGGGCCTAGAAAGTTTTTCAACAATGTATTTTTTCCCAGTTTGTCATTGGTTATTTAATTTACATATGATAAAGTTTAGGGTTTTATTTCTGTGCAGAAGTTTTATGTAGTCAAATGAAATAATCTTTTCCTTTAGAGTTTTCTGAATTGAGTGTCCCAAAAATTTTGTAAATATCTATATATCTAACATACACTAAGAAATTTTACTTATAATTCATAGATAAATTTTCCCTATAATTTATATTACTTTTACAGTTTATTTTTTTTTTTTTTGAGGAAGATTAGTCCTGAGCTAACTGCTGCCAATCCTCCTCTTTTTGCTGAGGAAGACTGGCCCTGAGCTAACATCCATGCCCATCTTCCTCTACTTTATATGTGGGACGCCTGCCACAGCATGGCTTGCCAAGCGGTGCCATGTCCGCACCCGTGATCCGAACCTGCGAAGCCTGGGCCATTGGCGCGGAACATGAGAACCCAAGCGCTGCGCCTACTGGCCAGCCCCTATAGTTTATTTTTTATACTTAAACACCTAACATTTTTGACATTTAAACATTTAATCCAGATGGAATTCTTTTAGTGTATGTTATCAAGTATGGAACTAACTTTATTTTTTCCTAAATATATAGCCTGTTGCTTAAACTTGATAGCCCACATTTGGGGTAAATAAGTATTTTAGGGGCCAGCCTTCACATGCTCTGCTTTGGTGGCCCTGGGTTCTCTGGTTTGGATCCTGGGCACAGACCTGTGCACTGCTTGTCACTGCTTTGGCAGGCATCCCACATATAAAGTAGAGGAACGTGGACATGGATGTTAGCTCAGGGCCAGTCTTCCTCAAAAAAAAAAACAAAAAAACACAGGAGGATTGGCAGCAGATGTTAGCTCAGGGCTAATTTTCCTCAAAAAAAAAGTATTAAGTATTTACTTATTTTCACTGAGGTAAGGTGGAAGTATTTGCAGTGAGTGAGATTAGAGTAATTAAACCAATATTCAATATTAAGGAAATGGCTGTAGGGATGCTCTAAGCAAGGAACAAAAAAATACTTCTAAATAATATTCTAGACTTTATTGAATCAAAATCAAACCAAAAAAACACCCCAAAACAAACAGAAAAGTATTTAAAAAATAAAATTACTGTCTCTTATTAGCCTTTTGGCAACATTTTTCATGTGAACTTTCTTAGTGGTTCAATGTCCTTTTTTCACTGGAAGTTTTGGCCAAAGTACATTTGACTGTTGATTTAACTTGTATGTTGGCTGATTTCCTTTTTTCTGAGGTGGGGTAAATGAATCACTTTTGCCTTAACATCAATAGGTAACTTTTGACCTTTTTGTTTTGATCAGGGCACAAAAAGAGATCTATCCACCCATCAGCCAGTTCTATATTACTCAGAGCACTCTGCAGCACACAAATGCATCATCCTACAGGTTCTGTTTAGCTTTTGAAAAAAGGAAGGACTTTTCAAGTATTGAAGTACTGGATACTTTTCACAACACTAAACAAGATAGTAAAGGCTGGTTTTCATCTATCAATGAGGACGGATATTCATTTCACTAGCGTGGGAAAGCAGCCTCTCCAGTTTCTCCCCCAGCTCTGGTGGCTCCTTAGAAACCACCACAGCCTGGAAAATGTTTACCCAGTCAACTGCTATCACCTTTGATTCAAAGGTAAACTACTCTTTGGATCTACACCTCATACTGCGTGCAAGGTAGAAAGGAAGATGTCAACACGTAGTTCTGACAGGTAAATTTCACTGTGAACCAACTCTGCCAGGTTTGAGCAAAAACAAACCGTTGATCAAATTGTTCCAGAAACAAACAACAAAAAAAGTATTCTATCTCAATAAGTTCCTTGCCATTCCACATTGGAAAGTTTAATGATAACATCACATTGACTTACTTCTCTGGATTTTACTCAACTATGTTGTAGCTTTTATTATTCTTAGAAGAGTTGTGGAATCCTTATCTCAAGGAGGCGGGAAAAGAAATCAGAAACATTATCTGTTCCCTTCTTGCTGCAGATCTTCAAGGAACATGCCATTGTGGGGGACAAATCTAGTAATTCTTTTATTCATTAAGATCTTTTAAAACTGGTAACTGTGATGACCTCAAAAGAGGAAAACTTGATGGCTAGAGGCAAGGTTGGCAGTGGTGGTGGGAACTTACTTTGCACTCTGTATCATTTTTACCTTTTCAACTTTATACCATGTGCATATATCATATATCCAAACTAATTAGTTCTTTTAAATGTTATTTTAACCAGTAATTTTTATGTTAAGGCTCAATTACACTTGGAATAAATGCAAGCCAGAATGTAGCAATATGATTTGTACCACTGCTCCAGATGGAAACAAGTGATTTACATTTTAAAACGTTTATTTCTTTTCCTTTCCTTCATTCATTCAAGAAATATTTAGGTAACAACTGTGTGCCAGGCATCAGCTAATAATCACGTAAATAAGTTGGTGAAGTTTGTCATGGGAATGTAAGGGTTTGTGCACAGACCTGAAAGAGGGAGAGATTGCTGAGGTTATACAGGTTATGCAGCCATCCATAAGGCGTCACAAGTGTGAATATTGTGTGGGATTTGCTATGATCTTCCTGGGATGTGATAAGTTGCTGGAAAAGTGCCCTGTTGTAAACACTGAGGTGGGTAAAAAAGATGAGGCCACATTTTGCTGAATACCTGTCACGCTTCCTTATATGCTTCTTTAGCTGTCTCCCTAAATTATATTCCTTGCCTTATAGTTTGAAGAGGGAGCCAAAGGAAGATTCCTTTTATATTACTAATGGTTATTAAGGAAAATAATTTCATAAATTTCATAAATAGCTTTATAAATGATTCCAAAGGAAAAATTGTTTCTTACTTCATTGTTTAGATTTAAGGCAGATGAAGGACAAATTCATGACTATATGTGGCTCGCATCTTATTCTATCCAAAACTAAAAAAAGAGAAAAGTTCTACATTCTAGTGCAAACAGAAAGCAAACTGTGCAATAGATAGCTCTAAGGTAGTTGTTTTTGCTTCAGTCTCTATTATTACCAGGACACAGGAGGGCAAGCTTGGCAATAAAACTCAAAATACTGAATAACAATGATTTGAAGGCAGAGCACAGAAAATCACAATGGAAAGACAAACAGGAAATCTCTGGGCTTTTTTGTTTTGGTTCTTGTTTTGAAGACGGTGGAGAGAAACATTTTTTTGCCCTACTTGTTAACTGTTAGAGTTTATCTTCTACTATTTGTTTTCAAAACCAAGACATATTTCCATTTCATTAAAAACTGCTGAATCTTCTAAGCAAAGCCCAAAGGCTATGAATGAAATTTGACCATGTTCTTTTTCACATTTTTAATAAAATGTCAAAAATTCAGAGTGGTTAAGTAAACTTTCTGGAATGTAAGCAAATTTTACATCAAAAGGATCTTTTGATATCATGATATAACTTAGAATTATTTTTATTTTTGGTGAGGAAGATTGTCCCTGAACTAACAGCTGTGCCAGTCTTCCTCCACTTTATATGTGGGACGCCACCACAGCATGGCTTGATGAGTGATGTGTAGGTCTGCACCCAGGATCCAAACCCTTGAACCCTGGGCTGCCAATATGAAGCACGCAAACTTAACCACTATGCCACCTGGCTGGCCCTTATAACTTGTTTTTTAAGATAATAGATTTAATAGGGATCTCTTATTCATCCCACTAATACAAGGAAGCTAATTTAATTTCCCCATGTATTAGAGTTAATATTTTGGTAGAAATGAGTCACATTATGTTGCCAACAGAAGAATCAGAACAGCTTGGTGTGCTATAGGAACCAAACAAGATAAAAAGGATCCAGTTCTCAACTAAACATCTAATATTAATGTATGAATATATTAATCACAGTTTTCAAGTCAGACCTTTTCTAACTTATAAAGTACAAAATGCAGAATCAGTACGCTGATCTGCAAAACACGGTTTTGCTCTGTATTTCAATTTCATTCAAAAGGAAGCTTAGTTTACTCCTGCCAAATGACAAAAATAATACAATTTAGTAATGAGTTGGATGCCCTTTATTCAAGGGAGAACAATGCATGGATTGGGGGCTGCAGTGCCTCACAAACAGTGGAGCACTCTTCCCGAAGGATTTTGGGCAGAAGCGAGTTCTACAGAGTGTTAGAAGGAGCAATGTGGGAGCAGGGCAGGATTGGCTAGGAGGTGGGGATTTCCTTATGAGGCTAGCAGGTCCTGTTTCCTAGGGTAGGTAAGCTAGCTAAAGTTGAGTTGGAGTATTGTGATTGCTGTATGTTAGGTTTCCTTGATGGGTGTTTCCTGCAAGTTCAGGCTGACTTAGGTTTAGATTGGTGATGTGGGCCAGGTCACTGGGGCAGGCTCCATTTTGTGGGTCCTGATAAACAAATTAACTTTGTCACTTATTGTTTCCCTGGTAACAACCTACCGTATGGTATTAGCTATCAACATAAAGAGCAAATGATTTTTGAGACTCACACAAAACTCCATAACAATGCATAAAATTTTATACTATAGAATATTTATTTTCATGTATTATGTATTTAAATATATTCTTCTTCTTTTATTATTGGTGAGGAAGATTAGCCCTGAGCTAACATCTGTGCCAATCTTCCTCTATTTTGTATGTGGGACACCACCACAGCATGGCTTGCTGAGTGTTGTGTAGGTCCATGCCCAGGATCCAAACCTGCAAACCCTGGGCTGCTGAAGCAGAGCACATGAACTCAATTACTACGTCACTGGGCTAGTCCCTAAATATATTCTTATTTTCAGGGCTATATTTTGAAAAATAATCAAAGTTTTTAAAATTAACTTTGATAGGAAACACACGCACAGGGAAAAATCTCTTTTCCCTCTCCCCCCACTCCCCTCAGGCCCTCAGTACAACCAGTTTCTTGTGTAAGAAGTTCTACACATATCTGAGCATTATGTATGTATCCGACCTCTTGGGTACACAGGATTCTGGGAGTTTGATTAAACTTTATATTTGCTTCCTTGTGACCATTTAAAATTTATTCAACAGGGTTCACTTTCCTGCTTCAGGATGAATACTGGGCAGGTCCTTGAGGCTCAGCCTATGTGTAGCTAACACGGGACAGGTTCTCAGTTCAGTAATTTGATTGTTCACTCACATGCATTAACCAAACTCCAAAACTAATTTCAGGCTTCCCACTGCCACCTCCCATTCCCTTTGGAAGTAGTGGTTTCTGAGACGACCACAAGAGCCCTCTCCAAATAAACTTCTTCATAAATCCTCCCTCCATGCCATACTCTATTTTTAAACCTTGACTTGGATAAGGGATCCAAGGGTTGTGTAGCTATTTGTCAGCCATTTCCTTTGTGGATTCCACAGGGTGAAGGGTACCATATTATGCCTCCTCAAAATATGCCTCTTTGGCATATGTATTATTTTGAGCTAAAGGCCATTGAGAACCAGCAGATGCAGACAAAGCTTTAAGAACAGGGCACAAGTTTTCCTTTGGTAAAATAAATTTACATTTATAAAGGAAATTTCCATTTGCAAAGATGTCTCCCTCTCCCTTACTAGAAAGAAGAGGAGTCTTAAGAACTCTTATCAATGGAGAAGGCATCTGCATAACAAACCTTACTAAATAATCCTGTTTACCATACTTTTCCTGATCACATTCCCATAACTTGTCTCCTCCAGCTAGAACCCCCAAACTCCTTTTCCTTTGTTTTAGCCTAAGATGGTATATAAGCCAAATTCTAGCCACCCCTTTGAGTTACTCTTGCTGGGTACTCCCATGTGTACATGCACAATGTAGATGTTGATAAACTTCTGTTTTTTTTTCTTTTGTTGATCTGCCTTTGGCCAGTCTCATTTACAGGGTCCCAGATGGAGAACCTGAGATGTGTAGAGGAAAAGATATTTTTCTTCCCCTAAAACACGTGAGGTCTATTTCACACATGCTTTCATGTTGAATAGTTTATTGGTGCTTCATTAAAACAGAGATAGAGTCCTATTTTTAAAAAGTGTTTTATAAATAGAAAACTGTACATACTGTCATGCATCTTGCTTTGTTCATTCAATGATAAAACATTTGAAATTATTTGGAGTTTGGGAACGCTCAGGGTGTTTTAGTTCTAAGTGTTAAACAATACAGGAAATACCATCTCTTCTTTAAATCCTTAAAAGCCATAGCAAATTATTATATGGCACACTGGGGAGAAAATTCCCACATGCTTCCTGCTCCCATACCATTTTGTCCTTTTTAATTACTGAGTTTATGTGTCTATGGTCAGAAGGCTACATTTTAAACATAGTGTTGTCATCCACAGGCCTGTTTAGAGAAATTTTTCTTACCTAATTGTCTTCGGTCACATCTACTACAATAGACTACCTTGTGTTTTGGAATGAAAGATGGAGTAAGGAGAACCAGACAATAATAAACTTTAAAGTTTTTCACATTAGCATCACAATTATACTGGTTAGAGTTGGAGGAAAAGTAGATCACTGGAGATCCTTAGGAGTTACATTCTATAATGTATATTTGTAACACTACTTTGACTGCCTAATTATATGTCTCTTCTGTTTAAAAAAATATTGGATCATCAAAGGGACTTTGGTTTCTGGTCTGGCTTGTAAGGAGATTAGAATTCACCATTCCATCCCAACAGCAAGGAAAATGTTGAACGAACTGAAAAATAAACAACTCTTCTTAGATGTGTCAGAGAAGTGAGGTCACAGGGCAAATGGCTGCTCCCAAAATTGGAAAGACAGATAGGCAAATACAGATAATCACCACCCAGTGGAGCAAAAACCTCTGCAGAACCATTGCCAGGGTAGGAAAATTTGCACTGTAATTGAAGAATTGCTGGAGGCCCAGTGTGGACAAGCCTGAGAGAGAAAATCTCTAGTGGGGGCCCTGCACTCTTGTGAGTTTTACTTCCTGGAGCTCTACCAGGAAGGTGCTCAAGGGGAGTATCAGTGAAAAATTCCCTTGGGCTTTCGGCAGCATGAGGGAAAAGTAATCATTTTAAAGACAACAGAGCATTCTGTTCTTCTTAACTAGGTCTGCTCTCAAGAGAAACTATTTTATCAGAGCCTAATCTATTGGGGTTTTAGCAATGTCTAACTGACCTGGGTGAAGGGAAATACCTGGTTCCATACCCCTCCAGCCATTCTGTCCCACCCAGGGTAAAAACACTAAGAGGCCTTGTAAAGGTCACATCCCATGGGTACAGGCTCGCCAAAAGACCACAGATGTAGTCATAAGACTATAGAATGCTTCTCTCCACATCCTCCCAACTTTACCATCACATAACTAAAAGCTCATTTACAGCAGTTTCTTTTACTCAGTATATCATGTCTGATTTTCCACCAAAAAATTACAAGGCATACTAAAAGGCAAACAAACAAACAAAGCAGTTTAAAGAGAGAGAGCAAGAATCAGAACCAGACTCAGATATGGCAGGGATGTGGGAAATATCAGACCATAAATTTAAAACAATTATGATTAATATACTAAGGGCTTTAATAGAAAAAGTAGGCAGGCTGCAAGAATAGGTGGGTAATATAAGCAGATGGATGGAAATTCTAAGAAAGAATAAAAAATAAATGCTAGAGCTCAAAAAAAAAAAACTGTAACAGAAATGAAGAATGCATTGAATAGGCTGAGGAAAGAATCTCTGCACCTGAGGACATGCCAATAGAAACTTCCAAAACTGAAAAGCAAAGAGAAAAAAGACTGAAAAAATTGGAACAGAACATCCAAGAAAAGTGGGATAACTACAAAAGCTGTAACATATGCATAATGGGACAACAGGAGAAGGAAGAAAGGAATAGAAGAAATATTTGAAGCAAAAATGACTGAAAGTTTCCCCAAATTAATGTCAGACACCAAACCACAGATCCAGGAAGCTCAGAGAACACCAGGCAAGATAAATGTCAAAAGAACTATGCCTAAGCATGCCATGTTCAAATGCAGAAAGTCAAAGACAAAAAAAGAAAAATTTGAAAGAAGGAAAAACATCTCACTTAAAGAAAAGCAAAGATAAGAATTACGTCCAACTTATCCTCAGAAACCATGCTAGCTAGAAGAGAGTGGTGTGAAATAGTTAAAGTCTTGTGAGGAAAAAACCACCAACCTTGAATTCTGTATCCTGTGAAATTATCATTTAAAATTGTAGGAGAAATAAAGACTTCTCAGAGAAATAAACAGTGTCATCAGTAGACCTGCCTCATAAGAAATGTTAAAAGAAGTTCTTTAAAGATTTTATTTTTCCTTTTTCTCCCCAAAGCCTCCCAGTACATAGTTGTGTATTTTTAGTTTTGGGTCCTTCTAGTTGTGGCATGTGGGATGCTGCATCAGCATGGCCTGATGAGTGGTGCCACGTCTGTGCCCAGGATTCGAACTGATGAAACCAAGGGCCGCTGAAGCGGAGCGCACGAACTTAACCACTCGGCCACAGGGCCAGCCCCAAAATGGAATTCAATACTCACAAATGATAAAAACTCGTGGCAAACTAGGAACAGAGGGGAACTTCCTCAACTGGATAAAGAACATCTACAAAAAACCTACAGCTAACATCATACTTAATGATGACAAACCAGGCATTTTTCCCACTAAGATCAGGAACAAGGCAAAGATGTTCCCTCTCGTCATTCTTTTCAACATTGTACCAGAATTACTAGTTAATGCAATAAGACAAGAAAAGGCAACAAAATGTATACAAATTGGGAAGGAAGAAATAAAACTTTGTTTGCAGATGACATGGTTACCTATGAAGAAAATCCAAAAGAATCAACAAAAAAACTCCTACAAGTAATAAGTGATTATAGCAAGGTTGCAGGATACACGGTGAATATACAAAAGTTAATCACTTTCCTATACACCAAAACAAGTGGAATTTCCTATACAGCAAAAACAAGTGGAATTTGAAATTATAAACACATTATCATTTATATTAGTATCACCAAAAATGAAATACTTAGGTATAAATCTAACAAAATACGTTAACTCAAAATGGATCATAGACCTGAATGCAAAATGCAAACTATAAAATTCCTGTAAGATAACATAGGTGAAAATCTAGACGACCTTGGGTATGGTGATGACTTTTTAGATACAACACCAAAGGCATGCTCTATGAAAGAAATAATTGATCATCTGGACTTCATTAAAATTAAAAACTTCTGCTCTGTGAAAACTTCAAGAGAATGAGAAAACAAGCCACAGACTGGGAGAAAATATTTGCAAAAGACAAAACTGATAAAGGGCTGTTATCTAAAATATACGAAGAACTCAAAATCAACAATAAGAAAATGAGGGGATGGCCCCGTGGTGTAGTGCTTGGGTTTGGTGTGCTCCATTTTAGTGGCCTATGTTTATGGTTCAGATTCCATGCACAGACCTATACTACTTGTCGGCCATGCTGTGTCAGTGACCCACATTCAAAGTGGAGGAAGATTGGCATGGATGTTAGCTCAGGGCGACTCTTCCTCCAGCAAAAAGAGGAAGATTGGCAACAGATGTTAGCTCAGGATGAATCTTCCTCAGCAAAAAAAGCAAAACCAAAGAAATCAATAAGAGAATGAACAACCTGATTAAATAATGGGCAAAAAACCTGAACAAATACCTTACCAAAGATTATATACGGATGGCAAATAAACATATGAAAAGATGCTCCACATCATATGTCATTAAGGAAGTGCAAAATAAAACAACAATGAGGGGGGCTGGCCCGGTGGCGCAGTGGTTAAGTTTGCACTTTCCGCTTCTTGGCGGGCCAGGGTTCACTGGTTCGGATCCCAGGTGCAGACATGGCACCGCTTGGCAAAAGCCATGCTGTGGTAGGCGTCCCACGTATAAAGTAGAGGAAGATGGGCATGGACGTTAGCTCAGGGCCAGTCTTCCTCAGCAAAGAAAAAGAGGAGGATTGGCAGTAGTTAGCTCAGGGTTAATCTTCCTCAAAAAAAAAGAAAAGGAAAACAACGATGAAATATCACTACACACCTATTACAATGGCTGAAATCCAAAATACTGACAAACACCAAAAGCTGGTGAGAATGGAGAACAATAGGAACTCTCGTGGCCTGTGGGAATGTGAAATGGTACAGCAACTTTGGAAGGCAGTTTGGCGGTTTGTTACAAAACTAAATATACTCTTACCATATGATCCAGCAGCCACACTCCTTGGTGTTTACCCAAATGAGCTGAAAACTTACATCCACACGAAAACCTGCACATGGATGTTTATAGAAGCTTTATTCACAATCGCCAAAACTGGAAGCATCAAAGATATCCTTCAGTAGGCGAATGGATAAATCAACTGTGGTGGCATCCAGACGAGGGGATATTGTTCACTGCTTTAAAAAAAATAAGCTATCAAGCCATGAAAAGACATGGAGAAAACTTAAATGCATATTGCTAAATGAAAGAACTAACTTAAAAAGACTGCCTACTGTATGAATCCAACTATATGACATCTGGAAAAGGCAAAACTATGGAGACAGTAAAAAGATCAGTGGTTACTAAGGAGTAGGGAGTAGTGGGGGATGAATAGGCAGAGCATAGAGGATTTTTAGGGCAATGAAACTATTCTGTATGCTACTACAAAGGGGGATAACATGCCATTATACATTTGTCAAAATGCATAGAATGTACAACACCAAGGTACCCTGAGGTAAACTACGGACTTTGAGGTTCATCCTTTGTAACATATGTACCACTCGAATGAGAGGTGTTAATAGCCGGGGAGGCTGGGGTAGGGGGTAGGGGCATATGGGAACTCTGTGTTTTCTGCTCACTTTTGCTGTGAACCTAAGACTGCTCTAAAAGCTAAAGTCTATTTAAAGGGAAAAACAATATTGGCAAAACAGAGTTCACTAGCTGGTTCTTACAGAACAAATGAGCCAAAACTTAATGACAAAATGACTTATTACTTCTCACACTTCTGTAGGTTGGCTGGGGCTCAGCTGGGGCTGAAATGTCCAAGATACTTAGGGCCTCTCTTCACAAGGCTGTCTCTCCAGCAGGGTAGCTAGTCTTGGTATACAGTGACTAGCTTCTAAGAGCAAGCATTCAAAGCATATGAAGCAGGTGCTGCAGATCTCTGTGGGCCCCCTCTGTGATCACACAGCATCACTTCTGCCTAATTCTATTGGTCAAAATTACAGGTCCAGGCCAGCTTAATAGGAAGGGGAAATGGGTTCCACCTCTCAACAGAAAGAGTGGCAAAGAATTTGTGGGCATGTTAGATCTTCCACACCTTTTTATTCAACCAGTGATGACTTTTCAATCTAGATGACTCTACATTCACTTTTTTTCTCTTCAAAATATAGCTATAGTCCATGCTGAAAACAATCAGCAGATTAGAGACATGTTCTGTGCAGCTGTATTATTTTACGTATGGCGCTGAAAAAATGTCAGACCCCAAAATTTCATATCTTAATTGTGAAAGAGGAGAAAGGAAACATTAGTGATTTTGGAGACAAACTGAAATCATTAAATATGTAATTAGTTTTGGTAACATTGATATTTTCGCCTTGGTTGTCAATGGCAAAGGCATCATGAGGTTGATAGAACACAGGACAGGAGGCTCCTACCGAAGCTAGAGAATGGCCAATTTTATGATGCCTTAAAAGGGGAAGTTTTCTGAAAAGAACTGAAAGTTTGTCTCCAGAATCTGGGAAGCGTTTACTAATTATTGTGAAAATATTCCAGTGCCCTAGAAAGTTTGTCTTACCTCTCTTCTCAGAAATTTTTAGCATATCTTTTTCTCCTGTACCATCATTGTACCAAAAACATAATTAAAAACTTTTTTTTAATAGGAAAGAGGTCTGAATTCTTCCATTGAATAATTCTGGCTTTTCTTCTCCATTGTATCTTTCTTAAGGAAACATATATTCAAAGGAAGCTCTAAAAATCATATCTTTTCAAATTAGAACAATCTATTATCAAATACTTTGTGACTGAAGAAAAAGATGGAATGCAGTGGTCATGCCTCACAAAGAACCAAATCCAAGCACATGAAGCAGGGAGTAAGCCAGACTTCTACTGAGGGCAGAATTCTGTGCCCAGCACAATGCCTGAAGTGAAGGCAACTCCTTAACTGTCGTTTTCCTTTCGCATTTCTAAGTTCAATTATCAGTGAAGAAAAAAACAAAGTGGTAATGTGCCACCTTGTGGAAGCACAAGGAATAGAATTATTGTAGGGGTTTTTTTTTTTTTTTGGTGGTGAGAACTTAACATTGTATTTTTATGGCTTTTCCAATTATACAAGCAATAATTGTTCAGTACAAAAAACACAGGAAAAAGATAAAGAACAGTGGATACCCAAAAATCAGTGGAGTATATGAAAAAACATTTGCAATCGTTCCAATCTTGATTTGGAGTGTGTCCTATTCAAGCAGACAATGAATGAACAAAGGAATTTTTCTTAAAAAAACTGATTTTTCAGGTCAGCTATTGGCTCCAGGACTGGCCTGACATTAGGATCTAATCTTCCAGAAATATTATTAATGTCCCATTTGAAGAGAAGATGATAGATAACATTTTGCTTACATTCCATACAGGTATAAAAATTGTTTATTAGTACTACTGACAACTCTCCATTTCCATGTGTGGTGTGTATTTATTAAACAATCAACTAAACAGACATTTCACTATGAGTTATTACGGGATTGTTGGATATCGAAGACTTCAAGATCAGTTCTCTCTCCCAGAAAGGGTGATCTTAGGTCCACAGTCGAAGACAGAATTCAGGGCTGGATGGCTCCCCACTATTTCATAGATTCTTCATGTTATTATTGTTTAAAATATATTTGACATGTAACATTGTGTAAATTTAAGGTGTACAGTAAATTTAAGGTGTGCGACATGTTAATTTGCTACATTTATATATTTTAATATGATTGCCCTTGTAGCAATATTTAGCTACATATCACATTCTGTAATTATCCTCTTTTTAGTGGTTGGCATAATTAAGTTCCACTTCCTGTTCTTTGGGTTTAGTAAGCCCAAGGTTTTAGGTCTCATTTTCTTTTTTTGCAAAATGATGGTGTTAGACCAGATCGGTAATTTTCAAACTGTGTGCTTGAAGAGGCTCCAAAAATATTTGATCCAAATTTCATTGTAAATATTTATTTTATGACTTTAGTTTCTACAATATTATACTAAAATGTATACTTCCTGAATTTAGTATGTTATAAAAAGTACATACAGTGATATGAACCAAATTTAGATGTATTGGAGGCTGTCAACATGTTAACATGTTCTCATCGAGCAAATTTACACTAAACAAAGTAAATTTCCTAAGTCTACACTACAAAATACATTGGTGGTAATATCACTTTTCTTGGTTTCTTTTCTGGGGTTTCACGTGAGATTTTACATGTCTGTTTTCAAGGGTGAAATTCTGAGGACATTGACACCTCAGTCAGCTCATTTGTATTGTGGTTTCACTATAGTACATTCTCTACAACAGATCAGCAGGTGGTCATAGTAAGAACAGGTAATACTGAGGGTTCACTGTGCATAAGACACTGACTTAGCTGCTTTCTGTGCATTGACTCTTCAATCTTTCCAATGCTTTATGAGGTGGCCATTGTTATTACTCCCATCTGACAGTCAGGAAACTGGGCACAAAGAGGTGAATTAATGTCCTAAAGAAGTGGGAAAGGCAGGGTCCCCCTCCTACCTCGGCCTAAGCTCTACCAGCTCGCCATAGAATCTTCCTGGTCTTGTTTGCATATTGCACATTCCTGCCTCAGAAATGAGGGAACTGGCCCCAGCTTGACAACTTTCCCTCCCTCCTCTCTGTACTTGATTCACACCCATCCGGAGGTTCCAGTTCAAGTTCCCCCTCTTCCAGAAAGCACTGCCCAGCGTGCCTGACTCACAGGGCTCCTGTCTCTCTGGTCCACTGTAGCATTGGCTCATGCCAGGACGCCTGTTTGTGCAAAGACCCAGGAGTGAGGTAGAGGAACCACAAAAGTTCATGAGAGCTCCTGGGTGCTGTGGGTGGGATAGGAGGGCCCCGTGAATAATGATTTAGTTCAGACTTACCCTAGGACAATGGCAAGCACGGAAGGGCTTTTGATGTGGCTTGATCAGACTGGCATTTGAGAACGGTCACTGCAGCATGAAAAATTGATTGGGATTGACTGGGGTCAAATCCAAGGCTTGGGAGCATCAAAAGGAAGCTGTTACACTGGGCAGATAAGAGTGATGCCTTGGATTCAATTGGGGCTGGGGAGAGAGATGGATTGGGAGAGACTTGGTGACTGTTTAGATATGGAGGGTGTGAACCCTGATGTCAGACTTAAAAGTTAGCAATTTTTAGATTCACTTTTTTTAGACTTTAGAGCAGTTTTAGGTTTACAAAAAAACTGAGTGGAAAATACAGAGAGTGCTCATATATCCCCCTCTCCACCCTCTCCCCCAGTTTCCCTTTTTATTAATGTCTTGCATCAGTATGGCACATTTGTTATCACTATAAGCCAATATTGATCCATTATTATTATAATTTTTGTGTGTGTGTGAGGAAGATTGGCCCTGAGCTAACATCTATTGCCAATCTACCTCTTTTTGCTTGAGGAAGATTGTCACTGGGCTAGCATCGGTGTCAATTTTCCTCCACTTTACATGTGGGATGCTGCCACAGCGTGGCTTTATGAGTGGTGTGTAGGTCCATGCCTGGGATCTAACCCACAAACCCTGAGCCACCAAAGCAGAGCATGTCAACTTAACCACTATACCACCAGGCCAGCCCCGATCCATTATTAACTAAATCTCATCAATTACATTAGAGTTTGCTTCTTGTGCTGTACAGTTCCATGGGTTTGGAAACATGCATAACATCTTATATCCATCATTACAGTCATGGGGGAGCAGAATTTGCTACCCCAGAATGTGTCTCTTTGGCTTATTTTTAAGAACAAAGACTCAGGAAGGAACTTTGACCTGCCCCCTAACTGCCTAAAAGAATTTAAGCTAGAAGGCCTGTTTCAGGAAGGAGCTAATAACATAGATAATTATAGTATGATATGAACTAGGTGTGGTAGACAGGGAGGAACCTAGCCAAGGCCCATTTGATCAAAGTCCTCTCCATGTCTCATTGTCTTCACAAGGCAGGGCAAACATTAACCAAACACTTGCTTTTCCATCTCCATGAGAATTCCCTTCCTCCCCATGGAAGACCCAAACTACTACCCCCACCATCCTCCTTTGTCTTCAGCTAAAGATGATAGTGCAGGTGCTGGTTTTGGCCATTTAGCAAGTTACTCAGATTTCCCTGGGTTTCTCCCATGTATACATGTCATTAAACTTAGTTGATTTTCTCCTGTTATTGTGTCTCAAGACAATTTAATTCTTAGACCAGCCAGAAGGACCTAGAATGGTAGAGGGATATTTCTTCCTCCCCTACTCAGTATTTGTTATTTATTTATTTTATTTTATTTATTTTTAAAAGATTTTCTTTTTCCTTTTTCTCCTAAAGCCCCCTGGGTACATAGTTGTGTATTTTCAGTTGTGGATCCTTCTAGTTGTGGCATGTGGGACGCCGCCTCAGCATGGCTTGATGAGCGGTGCCATGTCCATGCTCAGGATGTGAACCAGCGAAATCCTGGGCTGCGGAAGCAGAGCACGCAAACTTAACCACTGCACCAGGGGCCTGGCCCCTGCTCCCCAGTATTATACAGAATAGTTTCACTGCCCTAAAAACCCCTGTGCTTCACCTATTCCTCCCCCAGCACCCCCTCACCTCCCCAACCCCTGCAGCCACTGATCTTTTTACTTTCTCCGTAGTCTTGCCTTTTCCAGAATGACATATAATTAGAATCATGTAGTATGTAGCCTTTTCAGATGGGCTTCTTTCACTTAGCAACACGCATTTAAGGTTCCTCCATGTCTTTTCATGGCTTGATAGCTCATTTTTTATTGCTGAATAACACTGCATTATATGGATGAACTTCAGTTTATCCATTCAGCTACTGAAGCACATCTTGGTTGTTTCCAAGTTTTGGCAATTATAAACAAAGCTGCCATAAACATAAGTGTGCAGGTTTTTGCGTGGACATAAGTTTTCAGCTCATTTGGGTAAACACCAAAATTGCTGGATCACATGGTAAGAGTATGTTCAGCTTTGTAAGTAACTGCCAAACTGTCTTCCAAAGCTCCTGTACCATTTTGCATTGCCACCAGCAAAGAATGAGAGTTCCTTTAACTCCGCATCCTCATTGGCATTTAGTATGGTCAGTATTTTGGATTTCAGCCATTGTAACAGGTGTGTGGTGGTATCTCGTTGTTGTTTTAATTTGTCATTTCCTGATGACACAGGATGTTGACCATTTTTTCATATGTATATTTGCCATCTTCTATATTCTTCGGTGAGGAGTCTATTCAGATCTTTTGCCCATATTTTAATTGGGTTTATTGTTTTCTTATTGTTGAGTTTTAAGAGTTATTTAGATTCTTTTTTTTATTGTGTATTTAGGGTGGGCCCTTTCTCTTTCCTTCACAAGTCTCCCCAGTCCTGCTCCCTCCTGGAGATTCTAGTAGGTGACCTTTCTTCCTGCAGAGACAACCTGACACCAAAGAAGTTGGCTCTTTGGCCACCTGCAGAGGAAGGGACGTCGCCAGTGCAGTTCGGAGACGGAAATAAAAAGCATATTTTGAATACTTCCTTGGTTAAAAGCACTAAGCTTGATAAAGACACCCACACACCCACTCTAAGCTCTGATTTACATATAAAATGGTAACTGAGGATGCTGGGTAGCATATTTTTGTAGTCAAATGAGTAGGAAAAATAATACATCCTATAGGCTCCAGAACAATCACCTGAGTTGTTTCAGGCACATTCTGTGGCTGCTGAAGTGAGGTGCAGGCTCTGATTTGACTAATGGATAAAGCACTTGAAGGGAGTCCTTAAAGATGAAATCTGAAATGGAAGATTGAAGGGGACCCTTGGAGGGCTATTTTATTCTCCAGTGACAGGGCAGCCATCAAAGGCTACTGAGCAGCAGTGAAGATGGTCAAGCTTCTGCCTTCCATAGCCTACAGCCATTACACAGTAATTATGCCCCGTACTTGACATGGCAATGCAGTTACAAAAAATTGGAGCCTGGCTTCTCCATCCTACAAAGTCTCCAAATCTCCCTTTCCTTCTTCATAAATTGGGGTTAATGCTTTTCTCCAAAGCTGATATGAGGATTACATGAGATAGTGGGTATAGCACTTAGTATTAGCTCATTTAATTCTTAAAGCCACCCCCTCACTTATCTCCCATGACTCAGTTAATTATTTTATCTCATTTAATTCTCATACCTCCTGGGAACCTGGGGCATGGAGGACTAGACCCAGGGCTCCTTTACTGGCCTCTTGCCTCCAGGCTTTTCTTACTTGGTGTATCATTGAAGATGACAGGGCAGGCAATTCATTAAGTGTTTTACGTATATTATCTCATTTAAGCCCCACAACATTATTAATATTCCCATTTAGTTGATAAGGACACTGAGATTCTGACAGGGGTCTTTGCCCAAGGTCACCCAGCAATTAAATGAGGCAAGGCCTATATTCAAACTCTAGCTTATCTAGTTCTAGCGCCCGTGCTCTCGACCATTAACTATACAAAACGCCTTCTTGGGAAGACAGCTCCCTCTGCAGCCTTCCAAACACTTTGTCAGGACTCTTGTGGGCGTATTTACAGCGTAGCACTGGGATCAGGCTGACCAGTTGTCTCCCCAGTAGCCTGAGTCTTCGAGGACCAAGACCTTGTCTGAGTCACCTTTGTTCCGCCAGCACCTTCCGTGGTGCTTGGCACACACTTGCTGTGAACCACGCGTTATGCTAGTGTTAGGGAAATAAAAGTCTGGCCAACAAAGATCCCTCCAGAACCAATATACAGAGCAAATAATTTTAACACTGGGCGAGACTTAGCAGAGTTACGTACATCCAAGGTAGAAGGAAAGTGACTGCAAAGTCTGGATAGAATTTCACACACATTTATAGAGAAAGGTAAGGAAACAATGAAACCTTTCTCCAGAACACGACTAGAGGATGCACCTCGCGACTGAGCAATGTACAGCTTGTGAGGGACCCTTGAGCTACTTCCCTGGGTAACGTTTACAGTTCCAACGGTCAGAAGACCCACGAATTTCCACCGCCATAGAGATGAAGCTTTTCATCAGGTTTATTAAGTTCTCAAGGAGGCACCCTCCAGAGGGAGGACAGGAGGGCAGCCGCATCCCTCCTCCAAGAAAACTGCATCCCTGTAACTTCCACTCGTCCCCGGGGCTGCAGAGTTACAGACCAGAACCCGCTCCCCTGGGGTTTACAGTCTGCTATAACTCCATACCTGCTCAAGGGCTCTGGGGGAGGGGAGGGCACTTCCGTAGGTAGTCGGGAAAGGCCTCTTTGAAGAGGTGATCTCTGAGCTTCTGGAGCTTTAGGAAATGGTTAAGGAGAGAACGAGTGACGAATGACGATGAACCCAGCGGTTGCCGAGGTTAAAGTACGGCTCTCTTTGGCGTCAGGAGCCTAATGAAGTGGAGGAAGGGAACAGAAACACTTAGGACTATCCGAGAACGGTGCTGTCACACTCCCTCAGCTGAAAAACGGGCTGCCGCCCCACTGCCCACGCCTGGGGCCAAGAGGTACTCCAGGAGCGGCGGGCCAGCGGCTCCGGGGCAGGGGCGGGGGGCGGGGCTGCAGAGGGGCGGGGCTACGGAAGCCGAACGGGCGCAGGTCGTTAGGCCGCAGAAGCGTGCGCAGACTCGCGGCGCTCTGCGAGGTGGGCTCCTCCCGCCCCGCTGACCCGCTGCGCTCCGCCCGCAGGGCGCGGCCTTCTGCCGGCGCCGCGGCGCTCAGGGCACAGACGCAGTCTCCGAACCGCCCGGCAGCTTGTATCGGTTCAGCGGCGGGACAGACTCGCTCGGGCTTGTCGTCGGCGCCGCCCGGCCCGTTGTGCACCCGCCCGCCCGGTCGCCCGAGCTCCCGCCCGTGTGCCCCGGCTGGTCCAGGCGGTGCGGGCATCACCTCCACGGCTGCCCCTCAGGACGCGCGGATCGGACTCCCCGCGCCCAGGGCGGACGGGGTCATGAGGCACCTGCCGTACTTCTGCCGCGGCGAGGTGGTGCGGGGCTTCGGGCGCGGCTCCAAGCAGTTGGGCATCCCCACAGGTGAGCGCAGGGGGCGCGGAGGTCCCCCACCCCGGACCGGGTCACGTGGGAGCGGGGACGTCAGCGGGGGCTCGGGGCCGGGTTGTGGGGCTGCGGGCAGGGTGACCCCTCCGCTCCGTCCCCGATGTTGAGGCGGAGGACCTTCGATCGGGCTGAGGGAGCTCGTGCTTGTCGGTGGCTCCGAGCCCATCAGGGACCGAGCTTGAGGGGTGATGAGGGCGGAAGCCCAAGCTGAGCTTCGGGGTCCGCCTTCCCGGTCTCCCTATCTAGCCATGATGGACCTGCCAAGCCTGGCACGCGCTTTGTCCATTAGAAAATGTAATGTGGAGCACATTGGCCAAATTCTCAAGCCCACTGTAAGGTTTTCTTTTAAGTCTGTTACTGGCAGTTGAATGAGAACCACATCTTTTTTGTTTTGTCTACATTAGTTTTAATAGTCAGGACCTGACGGTATGCATAATTCATCGTTAAAAATACACCCCAGGGCTGCCCCTAGGCTTTGTAGCTTGGGGCCTAGGCATGTGTATTTCGAAAATAAGAATCTTTTCAAGAGCTTCCGAACCTCCTTAAGAAAGACTAGGTCTGAAAAACCCAGCTTGGCTACCTGTTTTCTTCTCCTACTCGAGAGTGTATGCTTTTTTTGGAGAGCTTTCCGCATTTACTGTGATCTGATACCTTGTTCTTGGCCTATCCACATGCAGAGGAGAAAAGTCCAAGCCAGAATATGGAGTGATGGGGTTGATAATCATAGGAAAGATCCTAGAAATTTTGTGAGTGTAATGATTTAGACTAGCCTTGCTTGCGATTTTTAGAAATATTTAATATAAAACTTAACACTCAAAATATTTACTTTTGTTGTTTAGCTAACTTTCCTGAACAAGTAGTAGATAATCTTCCAGCTGATCTCTCCACTGGCATTTATTATGGTTGGGCCAGTGTGGGAAGTGGAGATGTCCACAAGATGGTGGTGAGCATAGGATGGAACCCATACTACAAGAATACGAAGAAGTCCATGGTAAGACTTGTATTGAGCTCTGTAACTGAAAATAGGATGATGATTTAGGGTAATCTGCAGTATTAGATGCACTAGAACTCTCCAGTGGTAATGACAACATACCTAAATACTAGAATTTCTGGCAGTATACTTGAAGGATTTAAAAGTGAAGTATTTAGTTACTATTTGAATGGAATAACTTTTTCCATCCTTTCATTTTCCATCTATTTGTGTCTTTGGATCTAAAGTGAGTGTCTTATAAAGGGGTATAGTTGGGGGATGGTTGGTTTTAATCCATTCTGCTAATCTCTGCCTTTTGGTTGGAGAGTTTTAATCCATTTACATTTAAATTAAATGTAAATTTAATTTACATTTGGGGATAGGGAGAGACTTCTCTATTTTGCTGTTTGTTTTCTATATGCCTTATAACCTTTTTGTTAATCATTTCGACCATAACTGCCTTTTGTGTTTAGTTGATTTTTTTTTTTGTAGTGACATATTTTGATTCCCTTCTCATTTCCTTTTGTGTTACTTTCTTTAGATATTTTCTTTGTGGTTATGGTGAGGATTGTCTTTAACATCCTAACCTTATAAAAATCTAATTTGAATTTACACCAACTTAACTTTAATAGTCTACAAAAACTCACAAATTTCACCTTTATATATTGTTTGCCCAATAACAGATTAATAATTTTTGTGCATTTATCTTTGAAATCACATAGAAAATAAAAATGGAGTTATAAACCAAATGACAACACTATTAATAAATTACAATAATATTAATTTTTTTTTATAACTGCCCATGTATTTACTTTTACTGGAGATAAAAGTGACGTATTTAAGATCACGTTTTATAAAATTGAGCCTACCACGGTTCATGTAGTTGATTCACCCTTTGATTACTTGGTCACCCTGTTAAGATAGAACTGCTTACTGTGTGAATGATGTTTTCTGATAAAATTGCAAGGTGATGCTTTTTTCCTCTTTTAAACCACTTTGAGGGTATGTTCTTCTGCTCTTTTTACAGGACCCACACAGCTTAAGGGCTTAATCTGCTGGATATGGCTGATCAGTTCAAGTGTTTGGCAAAAACAGTTATAGTGATCTAAATTTCATCCCCTTTGAAGAGTTTATAAAAGAGAAGTGTGTCACAATTGGAAAACCACACGGCTGAGTGCTGTATAAGCAATAGAAATGGCCCAGATGACTTAACATTGTGCTCTATTTCTCTTATTTTTGAGTATTAAGCATGTGAAAATTATTTGTTGGAGTAGATAAGGGAAAGAATTGGTGAAGAAACACAAAATGTTTTTCCGTAGAATGAGGGAGGAAATGAAGGGGAGGGGAGGCCACTGGCCCATGACTAATTTTTCCATATTAGCTACTCAGATAACAGAACTGTTACTATAGATCTAGTCATGGAATCCCTTGGAAGTCCTTCCATGGTTAGGAGAAACTCAGTTTTCCATTGGTAGGAGGTCTGTACTTTTCAGAGTTTTTCTTTTTCCTTTTCCTTTTCTTTATCAATAACAGAATCGATGATGTGCCTGTTCAGGTCTTTTTCCCTTTTTAAAAATTCCGTTGGCTGTCTTACTACCTTAAGGAAGTTCTTAATATAGTCTAGATCCACTTTCCTTGTGGAAACTATGTATTGCAAATATCTTCTGCCACTGTGTTGCTTCCTCCCCCACCCTCCACTTAATGGAATGATGTCATTTGAAGAATATTTTAATCCAATTCATCGTTTTTCTTTTATGCTTAGTTAGTGCTTTTTATATTCCATTTAGGAAACCTTCGCCTACTCCAAAGTCATGGAGATAGTCATCTGTGTTTTCTTCTAAAAGTTTGTCTTAGTTTTCACATCAAATTGCTTTTTGAGCATGGTGTGAGATAGAGGTCAAAATTAATTTTTTTCCATACGGATATTGACCCAACTCATTTCCTGAAAATATGGTCCTTTCCTGACAGCACTGCCATGTCACCTTGGTCATAAATCAAGGGACTGTATGTGTGAGTCCAAAATACACTCATACATACTCAGTCTCCTCGTGTATCCTCGGGCCAATACCACACTGTCATACTTTCCGTAGCTTTAATAGTCTTGACATCTGATTGTGTAAGTCTTCCAATTTTGTTTTCAAGATTTTCTTGGATGATTTTGGCCTTTCACCTTTTCACATAAATTTTAGGATCGTGTCAGTTTCCATCATTTAAAAAAAAAAACCTGCTAGGATTTTGATTGGGATAGCATTGAATCTGTGGATCAGTTTGGGGAGGGTGGACATCATACTTTTTCTCTCAATAATGTTTGTAATGATCAGTGTTGAGGTCTTACATATCTTGGTTTCCTTTTTATTAGTCAAAATTTTACTGAAAAGAAAGAATGCAAGTCAAATATATTGGTTTGCGCTACAAAACCATGGGGCACCTTGTGTCTTCTGACTGAAACCCCTCAGTTACAGCTGAGAAAACTGAGCCCCAGCGAGGGCGGGTGTGCCGTTAGCCAAGTGTGGGCCCAGACTTGATTCTTAGCTCAGCTCTTACTGCAGTGCTGTCCTGCTTCTCTTAGACGCTTTCAGTTTAGCCTCGTATATAACTTCCACTCTTCTATACGTAATTTTAGATTTGGTAATCTAACCAAGCTGAAGCTCTAATAAGAGCCATACTATAAAGAAAAGTCCTGTTTCTAATATCCATATTTTCTTTTTTAAAATTGTTTAAATCAGGGTTCTTTTTTTCCAATGGGCTTCATTAAATCCATAAATCCCATTAAGTTGTGTGCAAAGTTCTACATAGGGACACTTGAGAGAGCCCATTTTAATGACCTCAGAGGACCGTGATCCTCCCCACAACAAACCAAAAAGGTTATGAGAGACTAGATTATTTTCTTTTTTTAAAGGAGAAAATAAAACTCATCTTAATTTAAAAGTCTTGCTTAATATTTCCTTCCTTTTTTTGGTCTGAATCATTTTAAGTATACATGGGGAACTTGCTGTGTTAGGTGAGAAAGAATAAACAATTACTGAGTGCAGATTTTCATATTTGATTTCTCATTAGGTGTAAGTTGCTCCTATTATCTCTGTATTGGTTTTATTACTCTGAACGATCTAGCTGCACTCTTAGCTGATTTGTAATAGACGCTTCAGGTTTAAGGATCACTTCCTAGATTCGATTTTCTAAGTCACACATGAGAATATACTTCTGGTCTCAGGGTACATGTTTCTAAATTGTCTAAACGTCTCCATTTCCAGGGCCACATCCTAGTCCAGCCTCAACATCTTCTGTATTTGTTTGCTCTCTTCATTGATTTTCTGCCTTTTGGACTCAGGTTTGTCCTTTATAGGAGTCTATGAAAATTCAGAGCCCAGAGCACTCCTCCCTCCTGCACCGTTTTGCTTCAGCGCGTCCTGTGCCCGTTTGTCACGTCATCCCCGTGTCAGGAACCTGCGTTGACTCTTCTGCCCCCACGTCAGCCTCCAGCTCTGCCTGACCCTCAGGGTTCTGTAACGTGGTGTGTGTCAGAGACGTGGATCCTGATTCACCTCAGAACTAGTTCTTTCAGTAGTAACTTCTCTTAATACTTTGCTCGTTCCCTCCTTGATGTCTTTGCTCAGTTTTTTCACCTTGATAAGACTCTTAATTACTTCGGTGCATGTCAGCTTTTTCTATAAACATCAAATCATATCAGATTTGTGGTATAACATCTGCCTTACTCAGTTATAATGTTTACGTGTAAATTCAGGGGCAGGAACAGGAGCCGTAGAAAAATGCAGGAAAAACTGCCCTTAGATTTTAAACTGTCTGTAAAAATTTAATGAGCATTGATTGTTTCATTTAGATTACCCCACCATAAACATGAAGATACATTTCAAATTTCAGTACTCTGTAATCTGATGGTAATCTTTTTAACATTTCTTGACTGTAGGAAACTCATATCATGCACACCTTCAAAGAGGACTTCTATGGGGAAATCCTCAACGTGGCCATCGTTGGCTACCTCAGACCAGAAAGGAACTTCGATTCTTTAGGTAAGGTCTTATTTAGATCTTCTAAATATTAGCGCAGCTCCTTCTACTGCTTCTACTAGTAGTAACCATGGCAGGACAGATAATATTTGCACACTTGATATGTGCCAGGCACAGTTTTAAGTGCCTTATGTGAATTAACTCATTTCATCCTCGCAACCACCGTAGGAGGAATTATTCTGACCATTTCACAATAGAGGAAGTTGGCACAGAGAAGTTAAGTAGTTTGCCCAGGGTCACATAGTAAGTGATGGAGCCTGGATTCAAACCCAGCAGGCTGGCTGCCTCTCTCCAACAGTATGAAGTTAATGACATGTTTATTTCCTTTTCATGTTTTAAAGAACGAGTAAGAATTAATACTGTGATGACTAATGGGTGCTTTGCAATGCTTGACGTGTAAGAAACAGTAAATCAGAACATTTGAAGTGAATGGTATCGAGTATCTTAGTGTAGTGTGATAGTGTTAATTCTGTTGTAGAGTTTCTTTCACAGGTGTAAATACTGAAGAGAATTGATAGTGAATATTTGTTTCTTCCATCTAGTATTTCCAATGTACCTTTTTGCTGATGCCTTTCTCCAAGAAATTGCAAGAGGAATAAGGCCATCTTTTGTATACCATTGACTTCTACTTGAGTCTGGAAGAAGGGATGGGACAGGCATTTACAGGGCATCTACCCCGTGCTAGAGATGCTGCCAGCCTCAGAGTCTGCAGGAGGCTGCGCACGGGAGTGGTGGAAAGTCCAGCGGCAGTTTCTGATCATCTTGTCCTGGTGTGTTCTCTCTGCAGAGTCACTTATTTCAGCCATTCACGGTGATATTGAGGAAGCTAAGAAACGACTTGATTTACCAGAACATTTGAAACTCAAAGAAGACAGTTTCTTCCAGGTTGCTAAAAGCAAAATAATGAATGGCCACTGATGAAAAATTATCTTATTTATTCATTCACTGTTTTCTTGTATTTTACTGCTCATAACTGTGCAATCTAATCTTGGTTCTATTTTAAAAATCAAACCTTTTCCTACAGCTGTGAATTAGTTTAAACAGTACAGTGTAGTTACGCTTCAGCTGTTCAGTTAAACCCATCATGCTACAGTACTAAAAAGATTCGTTGTAAAAATCAAGATTCTTTTTAATGTGATATATAGATTAAAATCTACCACTGGAAAGGTCTTCAGTATCTTATAATGGAGATGAAATGTATATAAGTGTGGGTAAAAAGGGAAGTCACTAGTTGGAGATGAGAAGGACAGCTCTCATGGTAAAATAGTCGCATGTCTGTACTTGTATAGCATGTGCCGCTCAACAGAGAAGGTGATAAAAGTCAGTGGATTAAACAGAGGTTTGATAGTTTATGACAAACCTCAGGGGGAAAATCAAGACTTTGTATTTGTGATATTTTGTACATTAATGTATTATTAGACATGAAGACTTGTGAAATTTCATTGTAATCAGTCATTTCCTTGATGGGGTCAGATCATTGTACTGTGTTCCATTTTTGTTACAGCTGCTTCGGACTGATTGGTCTAGACTCCCTCTGCCTATCTTTTTTTTTTTGTTTGTCTTTTAAAACAGTAAAATGAGTGTTTTCTGAATCTCTAGGTCCTGTGTTGTATAACACTTCTCTATTTTTAAGATAGATGTTTGTCTTCAACATTTTTCTTGACTTTGGTTCTTTTTTTCCTTTAAACAATTGTCAGTCTCAGTTTTTTTCCATTTAGTTTATCCCACAACTGTTCACTTAGAGAAGACTGCATCTGTGTCTACCATTCCATCCCTTCACTATATGGACAATGATTAAGTGCATAACTGTATTACATTTTAGGAAAAAACTTCATATTTAGGTTTTTTCAAAGTTTAAAAGAATGTGTAACAGTTAATTTATATATACCAGTTTCTTAAAGAACAAAATACTTGTTTTCTCCCAGGAAAACTATTTAAGAGCCACTTAAACTATGAAACAGAAAGTTATTTATTTTTAATGTGATCATATGTTCCCGAGCAAATGTAAATTTGTATGCGCACAATATAATTTAATGCTAAAGAGTGCTTGCATCTTGGGGGAAAGGCATAAACAATAAAGTTTTAGTTAGATAACCTTCATACTATGCATTTTTTCCTCCATTACTAACTACTAAGAATTGATTTTTTGCCGCTTGAGACTTTTGTTTATATTGGAAGAAAGTTAGAATCTTTGGATATTTAGGAAATTAAAATTACAGATTGTTTGGGCGCCCTGAAACAGTACATTGCATTATTGTTTACTTTAGCACCAGATTTTGTGATGGGATATGGGGGCAGAAATATATAGGAGGTAATTTTAAAGATAAACTCATTATAAATAATTTTCCCTAATCTGCATAAATGAATTAGAGAATAGATTTTAACAAAAATATTTATGAATTATCTAGAAAAACATCTAAAGCTCATGTTGGAGAAGGAGAAAGCATGGATAAATTCATGTGGACTGTGTTTTACTTTTTGGTGTATGAATTTATGGCAAAAATGTAGTATATGTCCTTTTCATTTCTTCTTTATAAAAACTCTTAGAAAATGGGGGCTGACCCCATGGCGTAGTGCTTAAGTTCCATGCTCTCTGCTCTGGCAGCCTGGGTTCATCGGCTTGTATCCCAGGCGTGGACCTTCACCACTCGTCGGCCATGCTGTGGCAGTGACCAACATATAAAGTGGAGGAAGATTGGCACAGATGATAGCTCAGGGCGAATCTTCCTCAGCAAAACAAACAAACTTAGAACATGTAGTTTAATGTTAAAAATCTTCCACTTGACTTGAAAGAATCCTCAATTATCAGTGACCTTATGAAACAGTTGAAAACAAGCATGGAAAGTGTAGAAACAGATGTGCGTGTGTTCCAATAGCCTGCTGCTAATTGTGTCCTCATTAAGTATGTGAAAGTTCTGTGATGTTGCCACCTTACACTTTGCTAAATAGCCATCCCTTGTGAATCATATGGTATGTGTTTTAGGAATGAATAATGTCTACATTTTTTGAAGTTTATATTTAGTATTTATGCATTATAAGAAATTGCAATAGTACCATTTTTGATTAGTCTGACTGCTTTCAGGCCTTGAAGTCAGTCTTGACTAAGCGGTGTTTCCTGTCTCCCTGGGTCAGCTGGAATCTTTGCCTTGTTTGCATAAGTCCCTAATTTGTTGGCTGATGCTTCCTTCCAGGTGCGTTAGAGGTCTTATTAGCAGGTCATAGGTGGCAGCTGTAGGGACAACCTGGCTTGTGGTGGTGGTTGTGCAGCCAAAGGCCTTTCCTGTAAGGGGCCCTGTTTTTTATGCTTGTGGCGCAGCGACAGGTTTATTTGGAGAGCATTCACAGGCGACAGTACTCTGAAAAGTCCACTCTCTGAGAGTGAGGGTCCTCATGCCATTTTGGAGTTACAAGAGCCAGAGGAGTGTAAGTGGGTCTGAGTTCCCTTCCATGACTCCTGCTCCTAACAGGGCTCTGTAACCTTCATGACTTGTGCCACCAACCCCATGGCAGTGACCTGGCACTCTGGCCTGTCTCTGCTGTAAGCAGGAATGCACAGTTGCTCTTTCAACCCTCATCTCCAGTGCTCTCAGCCACGGAGGCCTAAAAGCCTGCAGTCAGGGCTGGCATGTGACACGGTTCTGACCAGGGAGATGAAAGCAAAGTCCACTTGGGATTTATGAGGATGGTTTCGCTTTCCTCGTGAAAGTGCCAGTCTGTTCCTGTTCCCTCTTACCTGGAAAATGGATGTGAGGCTGATAGAGGAGATCCAATCTGACCTTCAGAGACGGAGCTGGGAGATAAGTCCACGCTGTAAAAAGAGATGCGATTGTAAGCAAGAGTAAAAGAAAAATTATAGAATAAGCCCTAGGAAGATGACAGATGTAGGGATTATCAGATACAGAATCTGAAATGACGGTTTAATATGTGCAAAGAAATAAAAGAGTATCGAAAGTGGTAAAATAAAGTTCTGTAAAAATTGGCAGATTTAAGAATTGTCAAAATTTATGGTGAAAAAATGATTGAAATTAAAATCTCAATGGACGGGTTAAGTACGGTTCAGACACAGAATTGGTGAACTCAGATCTGACGAAGGCTATGAATGTGCTGCCATGTGCCTATTGCCTGTCATTGCAAAGTCACCTTCTGTACTCTTTGTGATGTGGCTGTGACTCGATGTTTCTTTGACAGTTGACTTCCTTCTGGGTCAGGTCATACATGGAGTCTGAGCCCCAGCTTGTGTCCAGGCGGCTCAGTTCGTCCGTGGACCTCCCCTGTGCTAATTTCCCCTGGTCCTGAGTGTATTTAGAACAGACATACTTGAGAACTGACAGAATCCCCACTTTGGTTCCCTGATCGTAACGAGGGCTAAGTAGAAGCCAGAACAGTAAACCAAATCAATGCGACATCTCGGGAAATTGCAGAGAGCCATCGTCAGAAATCCTGAAAGATTCAGGGTAAAGCCACCCAGCATATCTGTTCAGACCAGACAGAAATTTGATGGATCTTGTAGAGTGACTGCATTATCATAAACTAATCAGGTGGTGACCTCCACTGCAGCTATTGTCCAGGACACAGAAGATGTCTCAACAGATTTCCAAGGATTGGTATGAAGAACACGTTGATCACAACATCATGGAGAAAAATTAATATTTTTAAAAATGCAAAAATATCACAATGGAAAGCTATGTTGAAGTGAACAACATGCAACATGTAAAAATTAAAGGGATGCAGCTAATGCTTCCCTCAAAAGATTTATAGCTTTAAATACATTTATTAGGTAAGATCAATAATGTAAACTTTGATCTCAAGCTAGAAAAAGAACAGCAAAAGAAACCAGACAAGAAAGAGTACATACTGTGTGATTCTGTATAAATTTTAAGAACAGGCAAAACTATAGCAAAAAAAGGTCTGAATGGTTCCTGAGGACAGAGATGACTTGGGAGGATCATGAAGGCGGTTGGGTGCTTCTGTCTTACTGTCCTGTTTCTAGAGTTGGGGGCTGGTTGCATCGTGTGCGCGCTTTGTGAAAATTCATCAAGCTTTTGTACTTTTGTGCACAGACAAATAAGACAATGTTCTGTATAGCTCAGCTGTGACTATCATTTACATGGTCATAATTACAGCACTGAATTTTTATAAAACAAAATGGATTTGTTGGAAAGATGAGGAGATGGGAAGTGTGCAGGGGCAGCGGTAGGAAGCGTTTGGAGAAGAAATGCTCATCTTCTGTTAGTGGAAAGTGAGTAGGTAGATGCCCAGCCTGAAAACATAAGCAGCAGCAGTGTGAGCATCTCCCTTAGAGACAGGGAGACACACGTTAAACCATGGAAAGAGGGAGAGTGCTTCTAAGACGTGGGAGATGGGGTGTGATGGGGGCAAATTAATGTCTATTTTTCTTACTATGTCTTGTTGAGTAATTTGATTCCTTAAATTATGTGCAGGTATTTCTTGATTAAAAAAATCAGCCTTTAAAAAGTTAATTATATATTTAGATGGTGTTCAAAACGTTGGGAAACCTAGACAAACTTATTTTTAAAGAGTGTATTATATTTTCAAATTACATGATCAGTATGTTTTTGTTCAATTGCCAAATACCTTTTCAGGTAAACTACGTCTAAATTTATTGAGTCCGACTAGTAATCTGAAAAAAAAAAAGACAAACCACATTATAAAGCAGTGCTGTCCAATAGAACTTTCTGCTATGAGGATAGTATTCCATTTCTTCACTCTCCAATAATTACTTTAAATAGCCACATGTGCCTAGTGACGACTATTAGACAATTCAACTATAGAGGATTTAAAAAGTCTGGAAACACACAAGGGAAGTAGTATATTTACTTTTTTCAGATTAACAATTGGATCCATTGTCTTAATTTTGAGGTACTTTATGTGAAAATGCATTGAGCATATTTCTTGAAATAGAACTAACATACTGTTTAAGTTGGTTGTTTCCCAACTTTCTGGATAACTATATATGATACTCTTTCCTCCTACTTAGTTTGCTATTCTTTTAATAATTGCTCATTGATTTTCAGCCGTTATTTCCCACATGAGCATTTAGGTCTAAGAATCTCCCCCCACCGACTACAGGTTGACCCGCTGGCGTGTGGACTCAGCCCCTTGTAAAGCGAGTGAGCTGCCTGGCAGTTGCATCTCAGCCTGGCTTTCCTGATGGCATTCCTGCACACAGTCACCTTCCCTTAAAGGTCTCAGCGAATTGCATTAGTCTGTTAGGTTGAAAGGCCTATAACAGAAGGGAGATGGATATATTTGAGTGGCACTCATGAATACATGAGTTCCCGTACCAGCCCCACAGCAGTCTCTTCACAGCAGCCTCCCACAAACTCCGCTGTCTCGCATTTTTATAATCGCCTTAGCTCTTTGACCCAGAGTGAACGCTTCGAGAGGCCCTGGACTGTGTTTTCGTTCCCCCAGCATCTATGTAAAGAAAGTGCTCTGTATGCAATTGTACATTAATTAGAAATAAATGTATCTCTGATATTGAGGTCTTAATACAGCGACAGAAGTAGAGAAAGCTTCACTGGGAACCCAGCTTGTGAGACGAATAATTTTTAAACCTGGCTCTGCCTCCCTCATCTCCGTTTTTTTTAAAATTAATTTTTTATTGAGGTAACATTGCTTTATGACATTAAATAAATTTCAGGTATACATCATTATATTTTGATTTCTGTGTAGATTACATGATGTTCACCACCCAAAGACTAGTTATAATCCATCACCACACACCTGTGCCCTGTCACCCCTTTCGCCCGCTCTCCTCCCTCCGTGCTTCCCCTTTGGTAACTGCCAACCTAATCTCTATATGTAAGTGTTTTGTTGTTGTTTTCATCTTCTATTTATGAGTGAGATCATAGGGTCTTTGACTTTTTCTGTCTGACTGACTTCACTTTCGGCTCCATTTTGTTCTCGAAGGCAAAATCTGCTATGGTTGAAACCTCTAGGGCTAAATTTTGGTATCTACTGAGCCTGAGTCAAAGTCACTATGATGGGTACTAGATTATCTCGTGTTTTTTTAGTAGAAAATTTGTGACTTCTAGAATTTGTTGTTATTTCTAATCCTTCATGAACTAATACTTTTAAGGATACAATAAAAATTAATTACGAGAGGGCCAGCCCTGGTGGCCTTAAATTCACTGTGCTCTGCTTTGGTGGCATGGGTTCACTTCCTCAGTGTGGACCTACACTGCTTGTCTATCAGTGGCCATGATGTGGTGGCAGCTCACGTATAAGAAAAATTACAAGAAAAGTAGTCATACACTTGCATGTCCTGGCAATGTCAACATGCTGTAGAAGATTCTAAACACTGAGTTTCAGTGTCAGTTCACAGGCCAGGAACAGTCGCAGATCACACTTGGGGTGGCCCTGTTCTAGGGGCCTTCGGCTTTTCCTTTTAGCTGAGGCAGGATTGACAAATCATTTATGTATTTATTTATTTATTTATTTTTGAGGAAGAGTAGCCCTGAGCTAACATCTGCTGCCAATCCTCCTCTTTTTGCTGAGGAAGACTGACCCTGAGCTCACATCCGTGCCCATCTTCCTCTACTTTCTATGTGGGACGCCTACCACAGCATGGCGTGCCAAGCGGTGCCATGTCCGCACCCGGGATCTGAACCGTTGTGTCCCAGGCCCGGGAAGCAGAACATGCGAACTTAACCACTGCACCACCTGGCCGGCCCCAGGATTGACAAATCATTTTGTAAAGGGCTGGACAGTGAATTCTTTAAATTTTGCCAAAGTGAAAAAGCGACCATAGACGATATGTAAATTAATGGGCGTGGCTATGCGCCAAGCTTTCCTTTACTGAGGCAGCAGAAGGCGTGGGCTCACAGGCCTACGTTTGCCACCTCCTGAGTCAGGAGTTTTTTTCAACCTTTTTTGGGGCATAGTGAGCTAGTAACCTTCTTTTTCCTCATTACTATGCAGGTTTTATGTGATTCATGTGAACATTTAATTTTGAAGTAGAGGTGTTAAAATCGGGGAGGATAGGATAGATTTAAAGTGCTACTGGCATCTTCAAATCCAAGTGTCCAGGTGCATTGAAAATGTTTCCGGTTCTAGCTGGAGCTGTAGGTGAGCACAGGATGCCAGCGCTGGAAGGGGACTGAAAGTGTGTGTCCTCCCCAGGTTCGCATGTTGAAGTTCTAACCCCCAGGGTGCTGGTGTTAGGAGGTGGACCTTTGGGTGATTAAGTCATGAGGGTGGGGCCCCGTGAGTGGGATTAGTGCCCTTGTAAAAGGACCCCAGAGAGCTCCCCCGCTGTCTTTCACCATGTGAGGATACAGTGAGAAGTCGGCAGTCTGCAGCCCAGAAGAGAGCTCTCACCAGAACCCGACCACGCTGGAACCTGATTTCGGACTTCCAGCCTCCAGAACTGTAAGAAATAAAGTTCTGTCATCTAAAAGTCACCCGGCCTCTGGTATTTTGTTAGTAGCCTGAACAGACTAAGACAGGAGCCCTGCTGTGGGGCTTCAAATAGATGACCTCTTCCTTCCTCCCCACCTCTCCTTTTCCCTCCCCTTCACTCTCTCCTCCCCTCCCCCTCTGTCTTCCCCTGTCTCTTCTCCTCTTTTCTCTCTAAACAGGTGTGAGCGGTTGAATTGGGAGTGAAGAAGATATGAACAAAGTAGTCATCTATAAAATATTTGTAATTTTTTCTCTTTGGAACTGGATTTGAGATGTCAGATTGCCTGACTCCAGGATGTTGGTCTTAATGGAGTTTCTTAGGATCAATCCTCTAAACCAGTTCTAGTTCCCTGGGTTACCCAGGACAGTGGGGAGGGCAGAGCTGCGGAGGGGTGTGTGGGGAAGTGCGGGTGCCAGCCCTGCACAGTTAAGAGTCTTGAGGGCTCACTATTGCTGTCTATACGGAGCCTCATCTTAGGAGGTGGTTAGGTTGTAAAGTCAGCAAGCACAGCCAAAAGCGGATATAGACGTCAAAACCACCCACGCAAACTTCTTGTCTTTAAATTGCAAAACCTGGGTCTTCTGAAGCTCACCTAAGATTTAATTCCTTGTGTCTCTGCTTTTTAGCTAAGGCCTCCTTATTCTGGGACAGTAGAGGCCTTGGTTGAGTTCGAACAGGAGAGGATAACTGAGCAAATAAAAGAATCTTACTTTCCTCTCTCATGCTCTTCTCCAGTGAAGCCACATAGTTGAATTCTCGTCAGTCAAATACAAGGATTATGCAACTGCACTGGATTATCTTGTATTTCCCACAGCAGACCTAAGCCTCATATGCTACCATTTTGGTTGGGAATCTAACTGGTTGAGAGCAACAGAAATGGATTCTGGCTGATTTACACAGGAAAGGAATTTATTGGGAAAATGATGGGTAGCTCAGGGAATGGATGGGAAATCTGGAAATTGGGTGGGAAAAGGTGACCCCCAAACTAGGGGCAGAGCCAGAGCCAAAGTCACCCCACAGCCAGTTCCTCAAGGACACGCCCACCGCTGCTGAGCCAGGATGCCACGAGAACCACGTCCTCCACGCAGCTGGCTGGCCCTGTTTCCCTGGAAACTAATCTTTCTATGGCTAGCATCTGATTGGCTGAACGTTGATCACGTGCCCCTGGATTAGCTGCAAGGGGGGCTGGGAGATGGAGTTCCTGGCTATTTCAGCTTCTGTAGAGAGACACATTTTCCATCAAGGCTTATGCAGTGGGAAATAAATTCCCTTAACTTAAGGGGGTGGGGAGGGGGGAGGGGGAAGCGGTAAATACTGGGCAGTAAAAGAGGGGAAAAAAGGGATAAATAGCCATTGCTGTTATTTAACCTGAAGGAAATGGTGATCTGAGCACATGCCATCCATCCAGTTCTTCAGCCATTCCAAAAAGCACTTCTTATATGGATTAGGTTAGAATGTTCCAGAGAGCCTGTTAAAACCTTTTGTTTTCTTTTATCGAAAGAAGAAAAAAATTAATCCATAGTGCTTCCCTGGTTACCCTGATTTGCAGGAAGTTCAGCGCTGACGTTCAATCACAGGCGCTATAATCACCTGGAGCCCTGAGTCTCAAAATGTTCCCCAGAGAGCCGGAGGGCCTCATGGAAGCGTCCGGGCGATGGGCAAGCCAGGGGCCTCTGCTCCTTCTCGCCCTGCTGACTAGGAGGCAGGAATCCTGACTGTTTACATCTGTGGGTTCCCCCGAGGACCACATCTGACTAAAAGCCCCCATGGGTAAGAAATGAGCCCACCGGCCTCCTCCTCCCTCAAGGTCCACATTCTCTGTTTTCATGTCAACAATTTCACTTTGTACACGTGACAGACGGTATCACAAGCACTTTTCTGGAAGTGGGTGGGTCTAAATCCTGGAGGAGTCGCTCCCTCTGGGGACTGAGAGGACTCCCTAGGGCGAGTTCTGCTGGGAGCCGTGTAAACAAACACCCGCGCTGATTGAGTCCCTCCCGGCGGTCCGGGTCCACCCCAGAGTTCTGGCCTCTCTGCGCCTTCACGATTTCCTACGGTTGCCCAGGAGTTGTTCCGCTTACAGATCTGCTGGTATTTCTCGTTTACTAAATGCTCCCCAACCAGCACAGTATTTCTGTCAAATGACGTTTTTCGCTTTGTTTTCGAAACTGTCTCCTGAACCCAACAAAACCAAATACTAATATTCTGAGATGTCCACCATATTTCAAAACCAGGATTTTCCCCTGGCCCTTCGCCTGACCAGCTAGACCAGTTCTCTACTGTTTCCTGTAGATTTGGTTTGACTACTTTTTTGAGGTTTTAGAAGATGGAAGGAGGTTTTACCTTGGATTCTCCGCCCTTTTTGAAAGTTTGTTTTCTTCATTCCTTTGTAGACAATCTTGGAAAGAGAGGGATAACATGAAATGTCTATTACTGCCTCATTGAAGATACCATGTTCTCTGTAAGAACACAGTTTTGAAAGTCAAACACAGATGACGAGGTGCACACTGACCATTCAGAAGCAGAGTCGGTCCCGTGTTTCACTGCAGCGACTCAGGGCGTGAGTGAGGACATTCTCTCCATTTCATCCACTGACCAGGGGTAAAGGTCAGCGGTTGCAGCAACAGGAGCTTCAAGGTGCTTCTATTGACGTCACCTCATTGTTCCTCACAACAAGTCTGAGACGTCTAGATAGATGTGATCGTTACTTCACTTCAGGTGAAGACGCTGAAAGTCAAAGATAAACTCAGACCAACTCAAACTGTGTAGGTAGAAAATGTCAGAGCTGAGCGTGGAACCCTGGTCTTCAACCTGTTTCAGGAGGGAAACACTCTGAGTAGACTCAGGCGCAGCTGCCTGGCCCTGGAGGAATTGTGTACATGGGACCCTGGGAGCAATGGGTGGTGGAGGGGTGGGCGAGGACCATCCCTAGGCCCACCAGCTGGCAGCTTTTGCAGGACATGGGGGCTCACCCTTTGCCTGGCTCTTGCCTCTACTGCTAGAGTGTTTCAAGCACAAGGATAGTAAGACTGAGATCAAACTTTTAGATGAGGCAGCAAAAAGGCAGAAAGTTTGCAAACACAGAAGCCTTAATCAAATTGACGCATTGTGGGCAGGAACCAGGTCTCTCAGTCTGAAGGATGTGCCAAGGGTCCAGGTCACATACTGGAGCAGGACGGTCAACTAAAGTCAGGGAGAGCCCCTGGCAGGCTAGGTTGCCTGTTGTTATTCCACTGACCTCCATCCTTGTTCCCTGTAGAGTTCCATCATACACGACTCTCCACGGGAAGCTCATGTTCCCCAGTAATCCCCAAACTCGGATGGCTTATTCCAGACTCCAAGCCCTGCTCATTCTCTTCCCATTCCCTTCACTTATCCAGAGCCCAACCATCTATGAAATGATGTGAATATGGAACTGCTCTTTCCCTTCTGCTTTTGGAATAGTCTGCCAAGGGTGAAATCTTTGTGATAGGTGATGCTGAAGCCCCCAAATTCCATTACTAGGTCCTACAAAACCGAGGTCCTGCTACGAGAATGTGAAATCTGTTCTGCCCATCACCCTCCTCCTATCTACAGAGAAGTGGAGTTGAAGAGGGGAGGAGGGAGAATTCCTTTGGAGGTAAACATCAGTGTGCTCTGTCTCTTCAAGTGTATCAATCAGAGAGCTATGTCCCCTCCATTGGGAGAGAGAGAGAAGGTGGTACTTTCACTCTCAATGGAGGGGGAGCGGAAGGGGGCAAGGGTGCATGCTTCCCAGGGACCAGATATGCAGGGAGAACTGGAGCCATATCATAAAGAGACTCCACCCCAGATGGCAGCCTGGCGTAGCGAAGGGACCCAAAAGAGGGGCAGAGGAAGGCAACCTTTTGACATCAAGAGGCTAAAAATTCCACCCTCAGATCATGCTAATGCCACCATTTTGGGAGCATGCATCCTATGAAGAGCCATGAAGTCTGACTACGCTTGCACAGATCAGTTACCTCACCTCTCCTCACCTCCTATCACCTATTATCTTGACATTTCAGACCACCTTGCCCCCTACTGCATAAGTATCCTTGACTCCCTGTTTCCAGGGAGGCGGATTTGAGACCCATGCTCTCGCTTCCTCGCATGGCTGCCTTGTGTTAAAACCCTCTTTCTGCAGCAATCTCGTCGTCTCCGTGTTTGGCTTTCTGGGCGGCAGGAAAAACGAACCTGGTGCAGTAACAATTAGAATATGCTGGAAATATCATGTAATTTGGATAAGTATTGTTTCCTGAAACTTTGCTTCAGGTTTATAAAGAGGTGTTGGTGTAAATTTTATTTTTTTTCTTTACTGTGGATCGCAGTCCAAAAATGTTTGAAAGCCCCTGTTTTAATTTGCTCTCCTTGTGCCTTGTTCTGGAGGGATCAGGCTGCTGAAATCTGGGAGGTTACGAACAGACCTCTGGAGCCAGTTTCTACATAAACTAGGGCCAGTTATCTTACCTCTCCATGGCTTGGTGTCTTCTCCGTAAAACACGGATAACAATGGTGCTCACCTCACAGGATTGTTATGACACTTAAGGGGATTAAAGCTGCACCTAAGGGCATTAAAGCTGATCCACATCAAGTGCTTCTAACAGGACTTGAAGAACAGTATGTATTTGGTAAATGCTAATCATTGTTGTAATGGGGGTTATTTCTTCCCCTGGCCAGAGGCAACATTGTAACTATAGGGCACAGCTAATTCTTCCCTAGATTGTATGCATACAGCCCAGCTTTGTTCAGCTGTAGACAATGATTTCTGTGAGCAAATAGGCCCCACAAATATTTATGGAGCAGCTCCTGTTACTGAGCAAGGGCTTGCCACCCAATGTGCAAAGAAGCTGCTGCCGCAGTACGCCGGTCTTTGAGAGAAACAGTTTGTCACACAATTCATTGGTAAAGAGGCAGAAGGACAGGCTTTCAACTCCGTCTCCCGAATCCAGGGTATGGGGTAAGGTTTAAGGGATCAGGGAGGGCAGGCTGGTGTGCAGAAGTGCTGGCAGGATGGGTTTCCATCAGCAGATCAAAATTTTCTCTTCTGCACATACTCCTGGCTGGCTCACAGCCCCTGAAAAATAGCTTTCCCATCTGTCAATAAGATGAGTCAGCGCAGTAAACAAGGGTCGAGTTGTGCAGCTTTAAGTCATCGCCTTCTCTACTGGGAAGAGTTTCCAGAGATTTAGCCGTCTTCTCCTTCCTGGCACAGAAAGGAAGGCACCCTTACAAGTGAAAATTTCTCTTATAAATAAATGTGTTTCCCTTATAAATGAGTAACTTCTACTAGGTTTTCAGAGCTTTCCCTGTATCTGCTGTTTCTTTAAAATAACCAGCCTAGGGGCTGGCCCAGTGGCGCAGTGGTTAAGTTCACACGTTCCACTTCTGCAGCCCGGGGTTCACCGGTTCGGATCCTGGGTGTAGAAATAGCACCTCTTGGCACGCCATGCTGTGGTAGGCATCCCACATATGAAGTAAAGGAAGATGGGCACAGATGTTAGGTCAGGGCCAGTCTTCCTCAGTAAAAAGAGGAGGATTGGCAGCAGATCTTAGCTCAGGGCTAAAGTTCCTCCAGAAAAAGAAAAAAACCCTAAAATAATTCTTATGCCAAAGAGGCATATTTTGGGGCAGCAAATTTGTTCCTGTTCCTGTGGTTACACTATTGTGTGTTAGCACTGCTGTGTGCCAGGGGTACAAACTGGAATAAGATAATGTCTCTGCTTCGAGGATCACATAGTCTCCCAGAGAAACTGTAATTTATTTGACTTTATCTCCATCACCGTTACTGTGCAAAATTGGAGTTCTTTGCCCAATGTGCGTAAACAAGCCAATTCATTATGGCATCAGCCTTGGGGAGAGAAATCAGCTGTTATTCTGTGAGATTGATCTGCAGGGAGACAGTGTGTGTGTGTGCTCTCAGATCTCTTTCCATGATTCAGGATTTGTGGAAATTTAAGAGGTGAGGGAAAACAGAAACGCTGTTAGAGGTTAGGCACACGGAAACGCTGGTGGGACAGGTTTTGACCGGTGGGCTTCAAACATTTATGGTAACGTTTTAAACATTTATGACAGGGTTCTAAACATCTACGATGGGGTTCTAAACATTTTTGGTGAGGTGGGGAAAGGGTTTTAACACTGGGTCTTCCTGAATGAGGGATGCCTTGTTTCTGATAAGAGTATGACTTTCAAGTTCTGCTCGAGTCCAGGTCTTTGAGTTCTGTGGGGAGGAGGATCTTTGGTTCATTTCGAGGTCATTTTGGGTCATGATTTCTTCTTTTGTGCATGTCCTGGCTATGTGACTTTGCAGATTTTCTGAAAGGCAATTGTTAATCACTTTGTTGATAAGAGATGGGTTCAGCTGAACTGATCCTGGAGGGCCCACGGTTACATCACCCCCAGGCAGTGCCTGGTATGTGTTAGTTCTCCAGGAGATAGGTGTTGAGTGAATTTCTAAGGCAGGGGTCATGAACTCTCTTTATCTCACCCAGATGCAGTAGCTAAGGGAGCATAATGTGCCCTCATTTTTTCCAGTACCTTCCAGATGTGGAGGAGAGAACAGCAGCACAGGGCACCTCTCTGCAAATGCCAATGGTCTCCAAAAGGCCACCTTTGAGGGAAGATGAATTTGCTCTTGTAGACATCCTCTGGTGTCTAATTCATAGTGTTTATTGAAAAAAGTTTTCAGGAAAGAAATGAAAAAGGAAACAGACGGCACCAAGTGACAGAGAAGATCCTTGCAGATTTCTTCTCTCTGCTGCTTAGAGCAGCTGACAAGCCAGCAGCAAAAACAGAGCAGGGGATGTGGTGCAGCCTCCTGGATCATCGACGTGGTCCCCCACCTCCGTTCCAGCACTCCCAGTCCTACAGCTACATAAACAGAGCTCTGATGTCACAACCCGAGGGAGGTCAGGCTGGGTGAGAGTGGTCTTCCTCCCACCCTCTCTCCTTCAGAGCTTGGCCGAGACTTCCAAGTACATTATACATGACATTAACAAACTGATAGGTTGGTTTGTCTTTTGTTTTTGCTTTTAGCCCAGGGGGAGTAGAAAACAGAAAAAAAAAAAGGACTGATTTCAAACAATGTAAAGCCCTGCACAGCTATTGCCTTGGAAGGAGTGTAGACCTGCACATAGGTGAGGCCCAGTGTGAGAATCTGTACACGTGTGTCTTTTCTACAAGGGCCAAGAACTACTTTTAAAAATGGCAACAGTAAAAGTTGGCACTTGAATTGGTGTAGAGTTTGCAAGTTTACAATACACAAGGCACAGCCACGTACGTTAGCTCAAATGACTTGGCCGGTCCCACACGGAGCTAAGATGGACATGAAGATATCCTGGACTTGAAGACTAGATCTCTTTCAATTAAGCTGTTTATTCTGAAAAGAAGTTCTTCCTCTTCCACATCAAACCATCTTCCTCAGTGTTTTCCTTATAGCTACGTGTTTTGTAGATCTTAAAGAGCTCTTCATCCCTTTTCCCCAAAGCTACCACGTTTGATATGTAAATTCCTTGACGCACTTGGGGATGAAGGTAGATGCAGTAGCTGATGCATTTGGCAAGCCTCACGTTGCTCTAAATATGTGACGTCTTGTTCAGCTTCAGGGGTGTGCCACCCGGGCAGTCACACATGGCCTGATGCTTAGAAGGGCTCTAGGCTCATTTTCAAAGCTCTGCTGCCACCATCTTGAGATTGTTAGTAATTTTTACACTGGGCCCCATGAATTGTGTAGCTGCCTCTGATTGACCCAATTCATTTTCTGAGAAACCACATCCAGATGGTTGGCCTGAGAATATTTTTTGATTTCTCTCAGTTTCCACATTATAGTGGTTGCCTGCCCAGGATGCACAAGGGAGGAACAGGGAAATAATAAACTTGGGGTAGCACCTTACAGCTCACAACAGACTTTCACATGCCTGATCTCCTTTAATCCTCACAAGTGAATGTCAGAAGGCAAGCCAGTTTAAGGCCATCGGAAATCCACCTACAGGGCACAAAACTGATTCCATAGGCAAACAGCAAACAGCTCTTTAAAAGTGAAAATCAACAGAAAAGCAAGACAGAGAAATTATCCGGATGCTATACAGCTGTGCTGCAAAGGAAGCTACAAGGCAATAAAGGACTCAGCATGGAGTTTGGCCAAAGGGATCATGAGCAATAAAAATTCCAATCCCAGAGAAGGAGACATTGTTCTTGGAGCATCCTCGAGCATCAGTCACAAAGATCATTCATGATCCTGAGGGTTACTGTAGATATTCAAAAAGAACATGATTACCTTCACTCTGTTCCCAGCACGGACACAGATGGGGAGAAGTTAATCTTGATAATTTGCTGTTTTATTGTTTAAACTTAGGGGTGACTCAAGGGTCACAAGGATTTATGAGCTGGTTTTGCAGAAGAAAAAGAATACCTTTAAGGGAGTTACTATCACCAGATAACCAGCCCCCTGCTGCCATTGACACCCAGAAGTCGATTGTCTAAGGGCTTATCTGGAGTGAAAGAAACACAGATTTCCCTTTTGTTTCTCTGAAACTCCTCCTCCCAAGTCCCTTAGCACTCCCTGCTTTCTTCTTTCATTAAGGCAGATTTGAGAAAACCTATCCACTGTTTTCTTGTTTTGACTGATTCAAATAAACCTTTCTCTAGCTCCAAGTGGGTGTCTCAGGGATTGGCTTATTGTGCATTGGGCACACGAATTTGAGATTAAGAGGTTCATATCAATCCCTCACAGCCCAGGGGTATTGTCGACGAAAATAATCCATAACCAATCTATAAATGAAAATTTGGGAGAGTTTATTCTGAGCTGAAACCTGAGGACCATGGCCCAGGGCCTTTCTCCCCGAAGGAAGAAAGGGCACCAAGGAAGGGAGGTATACAGAGTGGTTATATACCCCCATACAGGACGTTTCACATATGATTGAAATGTCCCTCCCACAATAGTCACAAGATTGCCCTGTCAGCACAGCACTTGATGGACACAGCAGGTAGTGGGTCTGCTGTCTCGGAGGGCGTAGCAGGAGGCAAGTCTATTGTCTTGAGCTGGGTGGTCACAGGTGAGCACAGCAATCAGTTTCTAGTCTAAGGAAAGATGCTTAATCCTTAAGGGAATGCCAACGTTGGGAGGGGGAGGGAAGTTGCACCTTTATCTCAAGGGCCTTTGTTCTTGCCATAGGGAATATCTAAAGCAGATATACAATGCATGCTCAACGGCCTCGGTCACTCCCTTTTGGAAAGACAAGGTCAGGCCGAATTAGGTTTGCACAAAATGGCTTCCTCATATTCTCCAATATATCCTATTGCTTGCCATTTTTATTTGTCAGTATGTTTCACAAAATCTGCTGAAAATCCCTTTGTCAAAGATTCTATCCTTGTCCAGTTGCTTTTTTTTTTTTTGAGGAAGATTAGCCCTGAGCTAAGATCTGCTGCCAATCCTCCTCTTTTTGCTGAGGAAGACTGGCCCTGAGCTCACATCTGTGCCCATCTTCCTTTACTTTATATGTGGGACACCTGCCACAGCATGGCTTGCCAAGTGATGCCATGTCCGAACCTGGGATCCTAACCGTTGAACCCCGGGCTGCCGAAGTGGAACGTGTGAACTTAACCGCTGCGCCACTGGGCCAGTCCTAGTCGCTTCTTGATTAGCAATTTGATTTGGTTTCTGTGTCCCTGTGTTCCAGAAACAGATCAATACTGAAAACACTGCTCAAGACAACTACCTTTATAAGCTTGCTGGCCTGAGACCTGGAATCTGGAAGCCAGACCAAACACAACCTTTTGAAGTCCTGCAGCCCCCAGACTGTGGGTTTTTACTTGCTTCCACCTAGCTGTCTGACTTTCAGACCTCCTGCCTCTGCTGGCCCCATTTGCTGTGCTCTAGTTCGACCCTGACGTCTGAAGTTCAGGCCACTGCTGCTTACTGCTTGGTGTTGACTGGCTGGATTTGAGTGGAGGAGCATGATGAGCACAATGTGGTCCTCAACGCACAGCCATTTGGAGGCCAAAGGCGGCAGAGGAGGATGCCTTCCTAAGTTTTCACCTCCACACTTTAGACGAGCCCATTTCCCTGACTCTGTTCTCAGGGCATTTTCTTTTTTTTTTTTTTGAAGATTGGCACCTGCGCTAACATCTGTTGCCAATCTTCTTTTTTGTTTTCTTCTTCTTCTTCTTCTCCCCAAAGCCCCCGGGTACATAGTTGTACATTCTAGTTGTGAGGGCCTCTGTGCTATGTGGGATGCCACCTTAGCATGGCCTGATGAGCAGTGCCATGTCCACACCCAGGATCTGAACCAGAGAAACCCTGGGCTGCCAAAGCATAGGGTGTGAACTTACCCACTCGGCTCTGGGGGCCGGCCCCCTCAGGGCATTTTCAAATCCAGCATCCTAAGGGTTTTTCTATATGAATTCAAAGTAAAAGTGACCTAGAGAAAGACTGGATTGCTGTCCTCCTTCCTTCTCCAATGTTCTCAGTATACTCCTACGATTACCTGTGGCTTTGTAGTCAAACTCTAACATTTGAGTTTTTCAAGGCTTGGAGAGAAAGGAGGGGCTTATTGTAGAGCATGGATTCTCTTGGACAATCAAGATATACATAGGATTTCTATTAAAAAACTAGTCTGCTGGGTGGAACTATGGTTTCTTTTTAGAGAGTGAAAAGCCTTGGGGAGATAAGCAGATTTGATTAGAGCTCGAGCACTTAGCCAGTGTGTTTATTGAGTTTATGGCCCTTTAACCAAAACTTTTATCACTTCGATGAAGAATGAATTTTATTTTCTCTTGGTTTTGGAACAAATCGCTGTTCGGGTTTCTGCAAGAACAATCTCCTGTTTCTCTATCTGCTGAGAAATTGAGCAAGAAAATCCAGTTAATGACCTGGTTATGTAAACCTGCTCATTGGAGTGCATTTGCTTGGCTGAGAAGAAGGTTTTGTTAACAAGGGCTCAGTGGGTGTGTCTTTGCTTCCAGATTAAGTGTAGAGAGAAATTTAATCTGCTTTTCTCTCCCTCATGTGATCTTATGTCACAAATCCTTTCAAAACAGTGGGTTCATGAGAGAGAGACTATCAATGAGCTTCCATGCTACTAAAATGATATGGGAGTGGGGCAGGGGCATGTTAGCACTTATAGAACCCCTTCTGTGTACAAGGTCCATTGCGTATAATAATCTCATTCATTCCTCCCGAACACCGTGGGTGGTCTGGAGTTCGTTTCCCGTACGTAGCAAAGAACCAGAGAAGTTCAGTAACTTACCCAAGATTCTACACAAGGAAGAGTTGGAACTGGAATTCCATCCCAGGAATCTTAACCCCAAACTCATGACATTTCTGTTACGTCAAACCATCTTTATAAAAATGAATACAGGAATGGTGAATCTAATCAGGGCATCTTCCACCCAGATTTAAAAACAAAACAAAACAAAACAAAACGAAACAGAGCTTCATACTAAGGAATAGTCTGTGAATGGATGGAATGAGAGTTAACTACTGGAACTGAAGTGAGGACGCAGTTCTCAAGCTGGCACTGAGCCAATGTCTTTTGACGCGTCTGGAACTTTGCCATTTCTCAGGCTCTCTGGTGCCTTGAGAAACAGGAGCACGAGGAGGGGAAGTGATGTGGGCAGAGAAGCTAGGGCCCACCAAAGACAGTCTGCCTGCTATGCTTGTCTTGCTTCTATGAGCTTCGAGGGCCCAGGCTGGCCTGAGGACTAATATCTTTTATCAGATTTAGTTGAAATTGACCTGTGACTTCAAGTTCGTGTGAAAAGTGCTCATCATTTTACAGACCACGGGAGAGTTGGGATAGAGTCTGGCCTTCCACTCTTCCTGAGCTCTGCAGAGCCTTTTGTCCTCCTAAACTCTGCCCTCAACTTTCCTCCCAAAAGCATGTGTAGATGCATGGATTTGCTTTTTCCAGCAGTCTCTGTGTTCCAACAGTTTCATTGCCTTTTTTCCCTGAATTATTATACTGTTCACATTCTTCCTCATTTTGTGGTTATTTGTACACATATCTGATTTTCCACCTCAGTATTAAGCTCTTTGGGGCAGATAATGTTTATCTTTGCTTTCTACAGTTTAGCTTGCAGAATCCATGTGTTTTTAATTTCAGAAACACACTTGAAATGGTAGTGTACATAAACTTTTATATCTTGGTTATTTATTCTATGTAGCTGTTATAGCATATTTTGTATAGTTTTTATGAACTTACTTTTAACATGTAGTAAAGTAGTTTTAAACTACAAACAAAAATGAACTTTTTTGTGGACACTTTGATTCTGTTTATTATATTTCCCAGCAAGGAACTGGTGAATGCATATAGAACAAACATTGAAAAGACTTGACACATTTTTGTGACTTGATTCCCAAAAGAGTTTCACTGGCTATGGCATGGAAAATCCTAAAATAGCCCCTCCAGATCTTCCACTCTAATCCCCAGGACTGTGAATGTGATGAGATTTCATGCCTATGATTATGTCACATTATGGACAAAGGGAGATTCTCCATGTGGGCTTAATCTAATTGCAGGAGCCTTTTAAAAGCAAAGAGTTTTCTCCAGCTGGTAGCAAGAGGGAAAGTCAGAAAGTGTCAGAGCATGAGAAGGATGCAATGCATGGACGTTGACTTTTTTTTTTTGGAAGATTAGCCCTGAGCTAACATCTGTCGCCAATCCTCCTCTTTTTTTGCCGAGGAATACTGGCCCTGAGCTAACATCCATGCCCATCTTGCTCTACTTTATATGTGGGACAACTGCCACAGCATGGCTTGACAAGCAGTGCGTAGGTCCACACCCAGGATCTGAACCAGTGAACTCTGGGCTGAAGCGGAACTTGCAAACTTAACCACTGTGCCACTGGGCCGGCCCGGATGTTGACTTTGAAGGCGGGATGGAGGAGCATCCACAAGACCAGACAGTGGCCTCTAGGAGCTGAGAGTGACCCCTGGCCGACAGCTAGAAAAGAAAGCAGGGACCTCAATCCTAGAGCCACAGGAAACTGAATTCTGCCAGCAACTGAACACATTGGGAAACTTCTCCAGAGCCTTCAGGTAAGAGCCAGCCTGGCTCACACTTTAATTTTGGCCTTGTGAGACCCTAAGCAGAGAACCCAGTAGAGTCCGCCTGGACTTCTGACCTATAAAACTGTCAGGTCATAAATGGAGGTTATTGTAAGCTGCTAAACTGGTGGTAGTTTGTTATGCAGTAGTAGAAAATGAATACAGTGGCTTACTCTATGCCAAGTAATACAAGAAATTGTCCATGTTGCTACAGGTAGCAGTGGACAGAACTCCAGAATTGTATGCTATAATTAAAAAAGTCTTTGCTAAGACATTATTATTGATTAAATTTGTTTTTCTTTGATTGCTGATGGAAATGAGAAAAAAAATGTTGCCTTTTGATAGCACTGGAGTGGGGGAACTAATTAAAAAACCAAACAGGAAATTCTGGATAAGGGACTTTATATTGATAGAAAGAAAACAATCACAGAGGAAAAGATTCTACCTAAAAAAGTGTGGTGTGTTGACGCTGGCTTGTCCCAGCTTATGAAAGTTAATTCTTCATTTTTCAGGAATCTTGTGAGTCTGTTGTTAGACATAGCTATTATTAAAAATTAAGTTATAAAGCTTTCAATAAAGAAGTTATATTAAAAGCATAGGTAACAAGTACCAAAACTCATCACTTCCTAATTATTTTACACTTTACTATTAGCTATGCTCTTGAGATTATTTACATCTAATGCATCTGTATGGTAGAATGGTTCACTTCGTTACATTTCTTCCCAATTCCACTTTAAGTGATATCACTTTTGAGGCTTGAAATTGGCCAAGATGGGAATATTTACACCATAGAAATTGGCAAATGTCTTTTCTGAGCTAATGAGATAGCGTGAAAGTTTTTCTGAGACTCAGATCAGAGGTAGGGCCTTTTTTCTATTGGACGTGGACCCAAGAGAATGTGAAGTCTACCACCGCCGGCAGCCATCCTGCCAGTGTGAGGGGGACCTCCAGTGAGCATGGAGGCAATTTAGTAAAAGACAGAGGCAAGAGGTAGGGATAAACCAGTACCAGACGCCATGATGTGAGCCCCCTTTCCAGCAGTACCTGATCCCACCCCTAGCCCCAGACTTTTGATTAAGGAAGCCAATAAATTCCTTTGCATTGTTGATGCAAAATAACCAATAACCATTCTATAGATAAGAGGTAAGGTGAGTTTTACTTGAGTCAGGGTGAGAATTATAATATAGGATGGCCGTTTCTACAAAGGAAGAATGTGTTCCAGAGAAGAATGGTTTTCAGTACAGTTTTATACCCTTTTAGAACAAAGAACATACATTAAACATACCCAGGATACATAGTCATCAAAGTTTCAGAGAAGTATTCAGCTGCAAATTAGCAGGTCAACACGACCCTGATGTCCGGAAAGGCACTAATACAGGGCACTACTGATAGGGCCTGGGAGGGGAGCTATGCATTCTTATCTTGAGAGTGCATCCTCTACTTTAAGGTTAAAGCAGATGGACACTGCATGTCTGATAGGCCATAAGTCAGACTTCCTTAATTCAAACTGAATCAGTTTTGAAGCCAAGTCAGTTTTGAACCCAAATAGATACTCCATATACCTCAATATGTGAAAATCTCTTGTCAGTATTTAAACCAGTTTGGGTTGACTTCTGTGTCATTTATAACTAAAAGCAGCCTAAAGGATATAGCAGATTTGTATCAGGTCCAGAATCACACTCCTAGCCACTAAAGAGGCTTCACTGATAACCATCACTTCCTCAGAAAGGTGGTGATCCTCCTGGCATCAATCTTGTTCTGCTTTTGTATTAGTTACAGTTCTGTCTTTTACAAACATATTTGTTCCATTTAACTGTTGAATAAGGCTTATATCATTTCCCTCGCAGGCTGGGACCAGTTCTTATCAATAAACACTGTTGTCAGAGTGAGGGGCATTCTTCTCAGACTATCTAATAGCTACCCTGCCCTACCCTCCTCTTCCTTGATAATGGAAAACTTTTATTCTGGGTGGCAAAGCCCCAGAAGATGAGTCACGGTTGTTCTAACCCCTCACAGTAACCTCACTATCCTTTACCAGATATTTGCTTTCAAGCCTTCCTTACAATACCGTGTGGCCATGGAACCTGGTTCTGGCTTCCTCTCTTAGCTCAGAAGGCACACATATGCAATGATTTTCATTCCTGTCATCACTCAACAGACATTTGCCTTTGTACCATGTAGTGTGTTGGTCACTAGGGCTGCAGAAGTGAACAAAAGAGACTTCATCATCTTCTCTTTCTTCACAGAAGTGAAGTTAATAGGGGAAACCTCAACTAAATCGGTTTGGGAAGGCCTGTACGAGGAGCTCTCACGCCTTATCATACATCGTCAATTACTCCAACCAGGAAGAGACTATGCTTGCATCTCCAACAGGAAGGTATTTTCTACTTCACTACCCAGCAGAAGGAAGGATGATTTCTCTCCCTGCCCAGCAACAGCTCAGCCAACGAGAGACTGTAGCAACCCAGCCAACGGGAAGCCTCTACACTTTGGACTCCCAGTTTCCTCTGATGGATTTTTAAATTTATTACAACCCTTCTCAACTCCCCCTTTTCCTCTGTAAAAGTCAGCCCCTTTTTTTTGTTTCTCTGGATTTGCCTATGGTCCCCCAGACCCTGCCTATCTGGAATTGAAATTCTTTTGGATGTTCCCAAATAAACTCGTTTTGAGGGTAAAACACTGGGCCAATTACTTTTTAAGTTGACACCTTCATGAGTTTTTTTTTGCCTGTGTTTGAGAACAATGCAAGGTAGACATAGGTGGCTTTAAAAGTGAAACTCTACATCCTCAAATTTTGATTTTGCTGTCACTTATTCATTATCAGATGTTGTTGATGTGTGGTGATCAGTTAGATCCAAAGTCTGTGCCGGTAGAGTTCATGCACTGATAGTGTTCATATATTTCTTTTTTGAAACACAATCTATTTACAATTCTTACATATCAGTGTGAAATGCAGACTACTATTTATTTCAATTGATGGCATCTAAACTTGGTTCTTCAACTTCACTGAGCAGTTTCTTTTTTCATGAACTCTAAAGTAAAGCTCCTTGACTCTGAACAGATCTTGAAAGGTCAACTCCAATGTCAAATGTAGGTATTAAACACCTAAAGTCTTCATCTTCAGTTTTTCTAAATAGCAGTCTTTTATCCTCATTTGATGCCACTTTTGAATCCATTTTTGGAAATTCTTAATTCCTGAGATTTTTTTCTTCTGTATGGTAGAATCTCTCATGAATCCTTTTTAATGGGATGACTTATAGTTACATATAGTCATTATTCACAATTTCCTGAAATTATTTCTTCATCGTTGACCCTCTGCACTCTGGCTCCAGGTGAGATTAAGCACCTGAACTGCAGGAGCCATAGGGATTTCACTGGTGTCACCTGGTGCTTCATCTTGATGGCAAATTCCACGTGGCTAAAACCAACCCCAAAAGGAAGTCCAGGAATTACTGATGGAGACTAGGTCCATTCTTTGGTGAGGTGCAGAGTGGTGGGGCAGAAAGACTACGAACTAGAGAGTGCTAGATTCCAATACCAGTTGGACCACTCACAGACATCCTGACTGACAGCACTTTGAGCATCCTCACTGAGCCTCCATTTCCTCATTTGTAAAGAGAGATCGTATTACCTACTCCATAGCATTTGCATTGTTAAATGAGATCATATGAGAAGTGCCTCAGACTGTGCCTGGCACACAGAAGGCATCAAATGTGGTAGTTGTGTTGTTATATATTTTTTTGTCCCCAACTAGATTGCAAGTTCCAGAAGGCCCAAGATCTGATTGGGTCCACTCTCTGTTGTTCTCTCAGAATCTAAAACAGTGCCTGGCACATGGTAAATTTTTCATATATACTCGGTGAATTAATATTATTACTATTATTATCATAAATTCAGGTCAGCAACATATTAACTCCAGTGACTTCCTCAAGGAATACCTCCTATGTCTTTTTTCTTTTTCAAATCAGGTCCAAGCACAAATCCTTTTCCCATGAAGCTACCCCTACATGCTCTAATGTTTAGTTATCTCATACTTCTCATACTTAACTGACATCACCTCTCCTCCCCCTTCCCACTTACCATTTACACTCAGGACCAAACAGGAATGGACCACATGATACAATATTTGGTCTCTATCATCGTCTAATTGTTTCCTATATGCGAGTCCTGTCTTCTTAAAATTCAGTTCCACCAATATTTCTTGATTGTTTACCAAGTGCTGGGCACTGTGTTAGGTTCTGGAAAGGAAATGATAGCTGCCTCAAGGAGTACCTAGTGTTTTAGTGGATATAGATATATAATCAATCACTTCTATCACAATGCGATGTGAAAAACTATATGCACAGAGGTTCTAGGTAGCAGAGAGGTGAGAAGGCGATTAACCTTTTCCAAGAAAGTCAGGGAAGCCTTCCCAGGAGAGGGTATCGGGGAACAGGATTTTAAAGGATGGTCAGAAATGTTCCAACTGGTCCACGTGGGGGAAGAATACTCCAAGGAGAGTGAACAATGTGCGCCCAAGAAGATGAAATAAGAGGACGTTATCCTGGAGAACTTAGAAGCAATTCAGTCCTACTGGAATATAAATGGGAAGCTGGGAAATAAGAAGGGCCAGGAACTCATGAGTGATGAGATTGGGGACAGAGCCACTGCTCATATGTGCAAAGTTCCCAATGTCATAATCAGTGTTGGTGATGGGGAGCCTGGAATATGGTGATCTGATTGACCTTAGAAATGACCTTTGCTAGCAGGGTAGAGGATAAATTGGGAGAAACAGAGACTGAAGTTCAGCAAGAATTCAGGAGGAAGTAGGAAAGGTGCAGATAAGAGAGACTGAGGGCCTAACCGAGTCAGTGATGATGGGGCTGAAAGACAATGGGAATAATTTTTAGGAGAGAAAATTCATAATTAATATGACTAGCTTAGTCATTGAAGGCAGAAAGCTAAAAAGGAGGAAAAACAGTACTCTTTTTTGCTTTGTATCTCTTACTTGGTAAAGCCTAATTTGTTGTTTTTAGTGCCACGGAGTCAATTCCAACTCCTAGCAGCCCTGTGTATGGGAGAGTAGAACCCTGCCCAGTCTTATTGCACCATCCTTTCACCTTCTGGCACTGTATTGGACAATGGTTGACTGCTGTTCATAGGGTTTTCATGGCCAATTTTTTTGGAAGTCGGTGGCCAGATCCTTCTTCCTAGTCTGTCTAGTCTGGAAGCTCGGATGAAACCTGTCACCATGGGTGACCCTGCTGGTATTTGAAATACCGGTGGCATGGCTTTCAGCATCACAGCAACACGCAGTGTCATGCAGTATGACAACCAACAGATGTGTGGTGTGGTTCCCCAACTGGAAACGAACCCACAGTGAGAGCCCTGAACCTTAACCACTAGACCACCAGGGCTGGCTTTTCCCCCAGTTTACAGGTGAGGAAACAGAGGCACAGGAAGGTTGTGTAAATTACTCAGGGGTGCAGAGCTAAGAAACCAAAGAACAAGGATTCGAAGCCAGGGGGGTCCATCTCTAGAACCAGTGCTTTTAGCCCCTGTGCTGCCACTTCCCGTGTCACTAAAGGGAGCAAATTTATATGACGCCACAAGAAAGAAGCAGCAAATTGATGAAATGAATATGATGTACTAGAAAGGAAGAGGGGGGAAAAGCAGTGGATGTGGAGATTTATCCTTCCCCATCTTGTTAGGTGGTAAAACTGTTGTCTAAATGGATCTGTCATGATGCAGCAGGATCAGCACAGTGCTTAGGCCGATGGGGGTAACATCAAAGTAGCGAGAAACTGTCTCTGGAGAGGCGAGAAGTATTGAATTTGATTCTTATTTGAGTTGCTATGGTGTTCATGTATTATTTCCATAAAAATAAAAGAATATTTCCATTTATTTAGAAGTAGCTTCAACTGTGTAAATGAATCAAAACATGAAATTCAAAATCATCTTTTACATCTCTCACACATTTGTTAAACGTTTGCGTTATCAGAATCATTGTTTTCAGCTTGAAGGCCTTTTTTTCCTAGGTCATGAAGTACGAATTTTTAAAATTTCTCCCCGATGACGTTGCAGGCATGGCAGAGGGAGGAGGCAGGACTGTAGAAGCAAACGGGGTTTCGGCCCTGCCTCTGAGACGCTGCTCCACCGCAAAGGGCGGGCGATGCTCTGAGCCGGGGAGCAGGGGCGTGGCTCTCTGGATGGTGATCCACAACTTAGAGTGAGTGATGGGCGGCAGGGGCCTGGAGGGGTCCGGCGGCCTCTCTGGGGGGCGGGCGCTGTTAGCTTTACAGGGCCGCTCCCATCAGCGTGGCGCTAGGCTCAGTGCTGTGCATTCTTAGGCTCAGTTATCACATTTTTCCTTGTGTTTAGTTCATAAAACTCAGCACTTTTATGCTTCCTTTAAAGTGGGGATCTTCTATTTGAATTGCCTAGTGAAGGCAATCAAAGCACTATTGCTTCAGGAGCTCATTAAGTATATATATATATATATATGTATGCACTCTATCTCCATCCATCATCTCTGTATCTGTTTATCTATCTCCTTGCCTACCTACCAGGCTGTATTAGTCTGCTCAGGCTACTGTAACAAAATATCATAGACAGGGGGGCCTAAACAGCAGGCATTTATGTCTCACAGTTCTGGAGGCTGGAAGTCTAACATTAAGGCAGATTCAGCTCCTGCTGAGAGCCCTTTTTCTGGCCTGCAGATGGCCACCTCCTTGCTCTGTCCTCACATGTGGAGAGAAAGCTCTGATGTCTCTTTCTCTTCCTGGAACAGCACTAATCCCATCGTGGCAGCTCCGCCTCACGGCCTCTTCTAAACCTGATCACCTCCCAAAGGCCCCACCTCCAACCCCATCAGCCCCTAGGGGGTTAGGGCGTCAACACATGAATTCAGTCCATAACTCACTCACTCACTCTCTCTCTCTGTCTGTCTGTCTATATATACATCTATCCTTATGTATAGAACAATAAGAACATGGTTTATAAGTCACTTCCCTGCATTATTTTATTTGATCCTTCCAAAACTCTTATGAGGTAAACAGGCCTTAGATTAAGCACCAAGTTCACTGACACACTTGAAGGCTGAGTCAACTGTGCGATCGCACACTGATAAATGGTGGTGCAGAGAATTCAACGCACATCTTCTCTGTCCTCCCTCCCTCCCATTTGTGACTCTTCCAGCCACATGAGTTCACTCCCTGAGGACAGTGGGCGTCCTTCCTCTGGGCCTTTGCCCAGATTGTTCCCATGATCTGGAATGCTTTTCCCTCAGTCATCTGACTCAGTCGCCTCCCTCGAGACTGTTCAAGTCCCGCCTTTCCAGTGAGGCTCGTCATCCTCTCCGCTGTTTAACTCAAAAGCCCTGCCTCTCTGCCCACAGTCTCAGTCCTCCATGTGCCCCTTTATTCTCCAGAGCATCTGTCACTGGCTCACCCACCAGATCATGTACATAGGTCTGTTGTTTCTCTTCTCCCCTCCAACTGGAACGTGGGCTCCACACAGTGAGGAGTTTGCCTTTACTAGGTCTAGTCGAGACCCAGCGGAACTGTAGGGTCAGCCAGAACTGGGCACACCCGTAACTCGGGTGATTTGATATGTTAGCAGTTTAGATTAGAGCCGGCCTGGTTATTAAAGAGGGTTTTTTTTCTGGTATTTTTAAGCCGCATGATAAATTCTAAGTAACCTTAAATTTTTAATAATGACAGAGCAGGCATGAGCTCGTTCTTCCCTTGTTCCTCCAGATGCAAGAACTTGGATGCCAAATCCATCCTCTCTAGGTGAAGTGGGAATGTGTGAGGACGACAGGTCTAAGTCTAAATTAAATAAGACACACACACAAAAGGCATTTAAACATTTTAGAAACTAAAACTATAAAGCGTGGTTTCCTGTCTCACACCAGGGGTTATCTGGCCTCCAGTGAGCCAGAGTGGGGGAGAGAAGAGAGCAGTGAGGAGGGAAAAAGCCAGGCTGAGTCCCCGTCTCTCCCTCATCTGGACCTGCCTTCCTCCTGGAGGGTCACCTCACACTCAAACCGAGATTCCAGGGGTCAGCACGTGCAGTCATGGAGTGTGGCTGCTTCTGCAACCCAGTCACTGGGACACAGAACATTTTGCATAGTTAAGTTTGGCTCAACACATCACACCTCAAATACGTCAATTCTTTCTCTACAGCTGAGCCAAAGAGGAAAGACACATGAGCAGAGGCAGATTAACGAGAACAGGGTTTATATATATATATATACACACATACATAATCTGGGGAAGGTAAGAGCCCATTGAGGCAAATGGGGAGGGGGAGAGAAAGCTCCTGTGAGCAGCGGTGGGCAACCTGTCAGCACCCACACTGGAGAAAACTGGCCCAGAGCCTGGGTTGGCCACGTCAACGGTCAAGCCGAGGATGACACAATTGGTGCTGCATGCAGCTCTCTTCTGTTCTCCACGCTGGAGCTTCTCAAGTCTGGGGCAGTTCTGAACTGGGCTCCTAGCCCCTCACCCTCCAACACACATACTCCACACACACCCACACAACACACACCCCTACACACACACATGCATAACCTCTCCACACACACCCCACACTACATGTGCACACACACACCACGCATACACCCGTGAGGTGTGGTCCTCTGGCTGCTGAGGGAAGAGAGCAGGTTCAGTTTCGCTTAAGGGGCTGAGCCTCTTTCCAATGGAGCAAAGTCCTTTCCTGGTCACACACGGTTTGCAGAGGAAGATGTGCTCTTTGTTTGTTGAGCTCCGTGACAGAAGAAAGGAATTGGTCAGTGGCTCCTATGAGGCCCTGGCAGGTTGATGATGGTGCGCCAGAGGCGAGGCTACCACTTGCTATGCCCTGAGCTGCTCTGACCAGGAGCCTCCAAACACTGTGCTGGCTCCTCCAAAGTCAGGGGGGACCCTGATGGGGCGTTGGCGGGGAAGCAGGTGTTTTAACTGAGAGTAAAGGTTTCTCTCTAAAAACGTTTGGTGCTGTCCCCCAACACCCCACCTGCGCTTTGTTCATGTGGTGCTGTGGCTTTTCTGTATGGACAAGGGACCGTAAGAGTATCCAGTTACAGCATGAACAGTGGTGTCCCCCATCACCCTACCTGTGCTCTCGGTACATGGGCTCCAAGTGTTCTGATGGCAGGTGGTGACACAGGAGCCTTCTATCGCAAGTGAGATGTTATTCTCTCTGACTGCAACACCTGTGGTTTGCCCTGTGGGCCTCAACTGTACTGATGGAAGGTGGGAATACCAGGTCTTCCAGTCATGGGAATGATGTTGTCCCCACCCGTAATACCAGCTGAATTCTGGACAGGTGGCCCCAGGTGCTTGGATTTAAGCTGTTGACAGTGGTGTCAAATGCAGAGCCTGGCAATGTCAAACTGCAAAACCTGATGTCCTTATGCTGCCTCTGGGTGGCCAGGCTGCAGGACAGGTTAGACCTACAGCTTGTGCCAGGTCTACCAGTTTTCCCAGCAGGAAAGGGTTGTTAGTCTGTTGCCCATCACAGTCCTCAAATGTGGGCTGAGCGGTGATTCCTGGGTCAAAGAGAAGGTTAGAAGTTGCAGTCTGTCTGCTGACTGACTGAGCGGGTAAACGGGTGGAGACGTGGGCCGAGGCAGTGCTGCCCCTGAGTGGTAAGTTCTCAGAACCAGGAATTGCCACGTAAAATGGGCAGTGCTTCTCCCTGGAGATAGGGGGAGACTGGAAGGTGACAGCCTGGGAAGGAGAAGTGGGATCCAGAGCATCGGTGTCAGGGGCAGCCTTGAGGTTTGCAGAGGTGCTGCCTTCTGGAGAGTGGGGGCCTGCAGGAGCCATGAGGGGTGGGTGGTGAAAACAGGAACGCTGGGGAGAGGGGCTTTCTGCTGCTGCCCATCAGGGGTCCCACATGTGGGCTGAGGGGCAGTTTGGGGGCCAAAGGGATAGTTAAAAATTGGGGTGGGGAAGGGGACCATCAATGAAGGTGGGCTGATGGAGACCGGTCCCTTTGCAGGTGCCTCTGCTCCACACGGCAATGAACTTGGGAAAATGGGAGAGATCTCACACTGGAGTCCGGAGACCTGAAAATGCCAGCCTGGGAATGGGGAGTGGTGTTCAAGTCAGTGACACCAGGATCTAAAGTAGGCTGAGAGGTCAGACCTGCAGATGCCATGGCTGTGATGGTGGAAGCGACTGCCACAGGAGGTATGGGCTGGCCGGTGAACACAGGGCTCTTGGTGGAAGGGACTGGAAGATGAGTGGGTATGAAAAAAGGAGGGAAAGCTACACACATAGGTGTCAGGGATTCTTTTTGGCAGGAAGGTGGCTGGAAGGAGAAGGATGAGGTGCCAGAAGATGTGGGGAGGCTAGAAATAGAAGCCGCTGTAGCTCTGATGAATGAAAAGGACCTCCATTCTCATGAAGTGGAATTCCCTAGGACTGGATCTAAAGAGAGGAAGAGAATCAGCAGGAACAGGAGGAGAGTTTGGGACTGTGTATCTTGTTTCCTGATCAGTATTTGGGGTGGAGTTAGAGAAGGTAGACGGATAGACAGGCTTGGGGGTCTGGCAGATAGGTCAGCCAAGTCAGTGGGAGGAGGAGAGACCTGTAAAGTGTGGGTGACCAGGGGCAGGGAGGTTGCAGTCTCCAAGGCAGGAGGGGAGAAGGGAGGGGTAGGCTGAGTGGCCCTGCGGTCTGCCATGACCCCGTTTGATCCTCCAAGATCTTGTTCCGCTGACACTCAGTGTTCCTCTCCAAGCTGCCCGGGTTTTTGGCAACAGCTGTGCAAGGAAGCTGAGGAGGCGGGGGCAGCTCACCTTGGCCCCACAGCAGCAGCAGTGTCAGGGGCAGCACAAGTGGCACGGTGATTCTCCGTTTGCAGGGCCTACTGCTGGGAGATCCCGGTGGACAAGAGCTCCTTGATGGGATGTCTGCAGGCTTTCATCCTGCATCTCCTTCCCGGACGTCAGTGAGCCTGGAGAGCTGGGCCCACGGTCTGCACCCAGCACTTCCTTTGGTGACCTCTCGGGCAGCAGGGAGCAGCACGGGGTGGGGGCAGAGAGCACCACTGCATCTGGATCAGGCTTCCACAGAGGCAGGGCATCTCCAGCAGGGCTGTGTGAGGTGGCGACAATGTGGCTTTCCCGGGAGGTGATTATCAGAGACATGTGGGTGTTCTCACTCAAGCTGACTTCTGGGTGCTTGGGATGGAGGTCCGGAGGCCCAGGACTGCACTCAAGGGAAGTGAGGATTCCATTGGTCTCCAGAGGACTAGATGTCAATGGTACATCCCCACTGCTGTGGGGACTCTGTGCCCATCGCCCTGTCCTTTGGTCTCTACTTGATCCTCCTCCTTTGCCATCCTTTTTCTGGTACCTTCACCTCAGTCTCCTTTGGGCAAGGAAGGTTGAGGTGACTGGATGGTACCGGCTTCATAGCCTTGACTACCTGCTCAGGTGGAAGGGAGGAGAGTAAATTTGCACCCTGGAGGAGGGATCTGTATGGTTCTTGTGTGTCTGAACATCATGGAATGACAGTGGACAGCACGGGCTTCTTTGGGGAGTCCCTCCAGTTCACCAAGGGGAGGATCCCCAGAGAGGAGCACATGGCATCTGGGATTGGATACTGCCTCACGGGTGTGACGTAAAAGCCAGCTGGTAAAGGCACAGGATCCCAGTGGAATAGCCTGTGACCAGGGCGGTGTGCCTGGCCAGGTGGGGCAGCATCGTGGGCAGGGGAAACCAGCAGGCGAGGGCCAGGTTGGGGGACAGCAGTGGGAAGGGGACAAAATTTAGAAAGGAAATTGCCCATATAGAGCCTATTGTGCGCCAAACAATCCCCAGAATGGAGGCTGAAACTGGAGAGCATCTCCATAGCTTCCAGCTCTTCTGGAGGTCAAACAGGTACTGCCCTGTTCAGCCTGGAGCTTGTGACATCTCTTTGGAACATGTCACAGAGAAAGAGCACCAGGGGCACATGAAAGCCCAGTGCATGAAGAGATGGCATCAAAGGGCAAAGCAGAGGCCCCATAGGCCAGCCCAGTGGAACTTTCTAGCTTCTGTGACTTGCTGCTGTGGTTGCAGCTGTTTGGCATCAGATGGGGCCACCATGCCGGAATAGTTCAGGACTGGGAAGCCCCATCCCCAGAGCTCACCCAACCTGGGCACTGGCTCTGCAGTCCCCTCTGAGCCTGGATGTGTGTCCCCAGCCCTTTCGCCTGGGGTCCCGAGATCAGAGCCTGCTCAAAGCCAAGCCAGGAGCCACCCAGATCCTGCCAGCACATGGCCTGCCTCCCCCGGGGACCCCTCGCCCCAGCTTCTCTGCAAGGCCTGGAGCCAGGCATACCCTCTCCAGTATCACTAGCCAGGCAGCGAATGTTCCTGAGGAGGGACAGGAGCTTGACCTGACTAGATGCTGCACCTATGACGTCCTTTCCTGGCAGGCAGGTTCTTCCTTCACTTCTTTTGAGAAATTTGGTAAAACAAACTTTAAACATTAGAACAGCCTAGATTTTCTCTCTGGTCTAGTTTGAAGGATTCAAATATATAACAATTCATTGGGAAGCTGTAACTATTCAGATCCACCAAGGACCTAACCCTGGTGGCCTAGTGGTTAAGGTTTGCAGCTCTCACCGCCCTGGCCAGGATTTGATTCCCGGTCAGGGAACCTCACTGCCCATCTGTCCCTTGTCGTACGGTGGCTTCGCACTAAGCACATAAGTGCTCAGAAACAGTCTATTAACATGCAAGCCCTCATAAAATTATCCGATTTTCATTTAATCTTATTTTGAATTTTAAAATTGTTTTTTATGATCTAGAACCTTCCAACCTGTTGCCTAGCCTTTTGTTGTATTTCCAATATACAGGGATTCTCTTAATATTTCCAAGTTATTTACAAAGAAAAAACCAAAAAAATGACTTTGTTTTCCAATCACATATTTATCTATTTAGACAGTTGTTACCATAGCATTCAAAAGAAGTCTGAGAATAACATCTAAGAACAAAGATGGAAAGATGTCCAATTGTACCCATACACAGTAGGAGCCTTCCTTTCAGGCCCATATAGAGTAATAGCAACACAATTTTTCTTAGTATTCAAGGTCATTTTGACCTCATTTAATCTTTGTGTATCATAAACACAGATTTTTCTTGAAAAGTGATTTCCAGGCTACACAAAGAAAATCAAACGTCTATCAGAGCTTTGGAATGATCAAGGAAGATGAATAACACAGTATAAACAAAATTACTTCTTTCCATAGGCTATACTCAGTAATTACACAGCAAAAGATGAAAAATCCAGAAGGAAGCCATTGATATAATGACTATCTTACACGTATTTTTATTTATTTCTAAGAATTGAAAGGGAACTATCAGGACTTCAAATAGATTTTGAAGAGATGACTTTAAATGGTAAAAAACTTGGGGAGCATATCATATGCGTGTGTGGTACACATTGTCTCTTAGGAATTTTTTTTAAGATAAGGTCGGCAAACCACAGTCTGTTGGCCAAATCTGGCCCATCACTATTTTTGTACTGCCCTGAGCTAAGAATGGTTTTTACATTTTTAAGCGATTGGAGAAAAAAATCAAAAGAAGAATAATATTTTATAATATGTGAATATTACCTTAAATCCAAATTTGGGTGTCCATAAATAGTTTTATTGGCGCACAGCCCACCCGTTTGTTATGGTTTGGCTGAGTTCACGCCACAACGGCAGAGTTGAGTAGTTGTGCAAAGCCTGAAGTATTTACTATCTGGCCTTTTCCAGAGAAAGTTTGCCAACCTTTGTTTTACGAGCTTTCCCCTAAAGAAACAGTGAGGCCTTCAATAAACTGAAGACTTCTTTACAGAGATCTCCTGCGTCAGTGATAGATTCTGTTTTTTTAAATAAAAGAAAGAAAATGCACAAACTCGGTAAAGATAAGACAGTTGCCATATCATAAAATAAAATTATAGACATGATTTTGTTAGATTTAGGATGCTTCTTTTTCCACTTTAGGTAGTGAGCATAGTTATTAAGAAGATGTGCTGTAAGGTCATTCTTTTTCCTTGAATCTTGATTAGTTTTCTGTGATCCTGAGCTAGGTACTTAACCTCTCATAAGCCTCGGGTTTCTGATAAAAATAGGGTAATAATTGTGCCAACCTCATGAAGTTATGGTGGTAGTAAGAGTGATTTTTTAAAATGAATTATTTAGCTCAGTACCTGGAACATAGTAGGTGTGCAATAAATTTTTTTATGATCATCATCATCATGTGAAAATGTCACTTTCTGCTGGTCCACTCCATTGCTGCCTATCACTTCTGCTTTGACAAGGAAATCGGCAAAACCCTCCTTAGGTAATTTCACACAGCAAGAGCCCCTCTCTCTGTAGTATCTGCAGAAAAACTGTCCCAGGTGCACAAATCCAAGAGTGTATTTGACAGAGTGTGGAAAAAGGGAAGGCCTGGATGTCTAGAAACAAGGATCACACAGATAAAGAGTGCTGGTCGGCAGCTGGATTGAGCTGTGAGCAGGACCTTGGGATTTTCCATGTTAGACTCCATTCCAACTCTTTCTATGGAGAGCCCACAGTTCTGTGATGGGCTGTTGATGAAAGCTCTTTGATTTAGTAGCTAAAGTCTTTTTTTAGAATGGATGAAGTTTTCGTCGTTTTATCCCATTTTATGTTAGGTTAACACTGTCGTTTTTCTTTTCTTTCTTGGTGTCTTTGATGATGTTTCCAACCAGAAATGCTCTTAGAAAATCATGAGGGTGTAATGCTGCAATTCTTGGAAACAGTGATTTTTTTGTTCCTACTGGGCTTGCTGCTGCCTACCTCCTGCCTGAGCTTGTTCTTTCCCTAGAATCATGATGACTCTGGATTACTGCAGGAGAGCCAAAGCCCAGCGAACACATGGCTCCTTTTCTTTCCTCATCTCTAAGTGGGTCGTGACCAGCCTCAGCAGGGGTGGTCTCTTCTGCTCACTAGGGGCGGTCTGGAGTCAATTGATAAACAGCATGAGGAGGAGAACCTTCTTTGGTTGCTCTTTATAGAACCAATCTCTGCCTAAAGAGAGCCAAAAGGGGAGAAAAATCCCCTCGGACAAACAACTCCTTCATCTCCTCAACCCCTCAAAATCATTTACAGAAATATCAGAATTCCAGAAGGTAGCAAAAATCTCCACAATGCAGCTGAGAAACAGAATTTCTCTAGGTCCATTTCCTTTGTTTTTTTGATCATGTAAAAGTTTGTACAAATCTCACTTTTTTCACTTCCTGTGTTTTCTGTCTTGACATATTGTTTTGAGGAAAATCCCTCTGAATTTTATCCTTGTTCCTCAATAACAGTTGAACAATTATGGTTAATTGAGTTTAGCCACCCAAAAGAAGAACAAAATATTTTAGCATTCTTATATACCCTAGTTGGACTCATGGTTAAGAAGACGAATACAAACACCCAGACGTCACCCTGGTGTGTGGGGATAAAACCCAAAACTGTAATGCTCACACATGTGCCTGTGCGTGGAATGAGGTTGGGGAGGAGGAGGGTGGCCTCTGTTTACTGGTAGGAGTAGCTCTCATCATCGTATTCCAGCTCATTGTCATCATCATCATTCAGCAGCCCATACTTAAACTTCCGGTAGACAGTGCCATCTTGGCCCATGTAGACAATGTCATCATCGTCATCCTCATCATAGTCCCGGTCCCTGTACTCAATCACTTGATCCTCTTCGAAGCTGGTGCTCTCGCGAGGGCTGCTCTTATAGGAGGAGTAAGACTTGCTAGGGTCAGCCAGTTTTTCATAGCGGACCTTTTCTGCTCGCTGGACTCGGCCCCGTGATTTCCTCCACACCATCACAGCTGCCCCGAGCAGAAGCACCAGCATAATGGAGGAGGTGATGAACAGGGCTGTCTTGGAACGTTCAGCTGCAGGCCCTATCTCACTTGCTCGAAGGATACACTCGTCTGTTGGAAGATGACCCAAAGGAAGAAGGCAGAGGAGAAGGGTGGGGAGAAGAAATGGAATGCAGACAATTAGTTTCTGAGATAAAGAACTTTATCTTTTAAACCTAAAATGGTGGAATCACTGTCTCTGATTTCCTTAGAGAGCACACCACTCTACAGAAGTGCACCCCATGAGAGTCCCAGTCTGTGTCAGATGATACCAACAAACCCTTCTAGGAGGAAGGTCGGTTTGAGATCCAACGCGAACCCCCTCATCCCCATGCCTCATGGGTCAGTCACCAAGTGTCCAACCTTACCAATAGATTCTTCTATTTCCTGCCTCAGAAAGATACTCCATCTAGGGCCATGTTTCAGTTGTTACTAAATGCTCTACTTTCTGTTTCAATTCTGATTTTTTTTAAGATTGAGTCCTCTCCCCAGCTACCTTTAAACCTGGTCCAACATGATTATCCCACTGTTCATGCGCAGGAGCAGATTATTTATAAGACCATTGACTCATTGCTATAGAAATAACTTAAGTCAATCTGTTTCTTGACAGTTGAGGAAACCGAGGACCACAGAGAGGAAGTGAATTGTTACATTGTCAAAGGTAAGAGCTTGTTTGTGGAGCAATCAGAATGTGAACCCAGGAATCCTTACTCCACACTGCAGTCTGGAGACATTAAGGCAAAACACTGTGACAGCTGTTTTTTGACTTCTTGGCATTCTGTGGCTCTAATCTGGTAGGAGGAGAAGCACCACCTTTAAATTCTGACAACCAAGTTGAGTGACAAGGGATTTCTTCAATCAAACTTAAGATTTCTGAGGTTGAGGGCTCTGCCCACTGTCATTCATCAGCCTCTTGGGGTTTTTTTTAAGATTTTATTTTTTTTTCCTTTTTCTCCCCAAAGCCCCCCGGTACATAGTTGTATATTCTTAGTTGTGGGTCCTTCTAGTTGTGGCATGTGGGACACCGCCTCAGCGTGGCTCAGTGAGCAGTGCCATGTCTGCGCCCAAGATTTGAACCAACGAAACACTGGGCCATCTGCAGCGGAGCGCACGAACTTAACCACTCGGCCACGGGGCTGGGCCGGCCCCCATCAGCCTCTGTTTTGATGCCTTAGTTGAGAACATGGAGTAACCAAAACAGTATCACAGAAGAAAGGATTAAACCATAACGTCAGTGAAGAGCTCATTTTTCTTACTTCTCCCTCATTTATTCAGTTGGTATGATTTGGATAAGTTACTTAATTTTTTTTTTCTCTTCTTTAACTTACCAAACGGGAATGTGAAAGAGAGTATAAAAGAACTAGAGAGAAAAACTAGTAGGTTATGTTGGATGTACATGTTGAAATACATATTAAGTTTTCCATAAATATTTTTAGAACCACCTGGGTCTGGTCCCCAGGATTCTTTTATGAGAGATTCTGGGTACATTATACATACTAGCGTAATGGATAGAATATTGCTGCCAGTTATTTTAGGGCCAATTATTTTTGCTTATTAGATATTGGATGAAATCAAGATGCGATGATGTACACCTGAAGTTTATATAGTGTTGTAAACCAATGTTACCACAATAAAAAATAAATTAAAAAAAAGATATTGGCCAATTACATCTCATTCATCACCGATATGTAGCTCTGTCTCTTTTTGCTGTGATAAACAAGTTTTCTGTTTTATCATAACTTTCGTTCTTATGGGATTTTGCCCATCAAGCAGAATTTCCTCTTCTAAAATAACAGCATTATCATTATTGCTTTTATCATTAATAATATCAGCACAGAATTTTTCCCTGGAGGAAATATTAAAGCACCAGAGGGATGGATAAGCCATCTGTATGTGGTACTTGGAGATGAATACCGCCCAAGGCAGGAGAGTCAAGAAAAGAACTTTGGAGGTTGTTCCAATTACTAGGGTGCCATATTCAATCATGCCTTACTATTCTCCAGTCTTAGGTCTGCAGAGTCAGAGTTAGCCTCCGCGATCTGGCTTCTTTGAAGAGACAAGTGTCTCACGAGAGAATGAGGAGGTAATCAAGAGTATTTAGACTTTGGCAGAGTTGTCCAGGTGGATCTTTATGAGCCACAGAAGGCCAAGAAAAGCTGACTAAATAGTTCTTAGTGGTAACAGGCTTGCAAAACTCTATACCCAACATGTACACACTTCTGGTTTCATTTAAAGCCATCCATGTAATGAGGGTTATGATTCTTAGCTGACACAGCATGGATATTTTAGACCCTGAAGGTGGATGTATAGGATGAGCTGGGAAAATCAGCTGCTTGCAGGGGTGGGAATGCTGAAAGAAAGAAATAATTAGTTTTGGGGAAGATGATATCTAGAATTTAGTTGAAAAGGCTGATAAAAAAATAAAACAGAAACAGTTAGGTGTCTGAGATTTACTTCACTTATCAATGGACAGGCTCCTATGAGTATGGTGTCTTTGTTTGTCAGGCCATGTCTGAACCCCAAGGAAATGATCTGCTTCTGGACTAGAAAGTGCATTTTAAAAATTTATTTTTTCTTTCTGTAAGGAATCACTCCATTTGGGATCTTTTTAAGGTTGTGGCCAATGAGGACCAAGTACCCACACGGATGGGGCTGGGGGTGGAAATAGTTGGGGGACAAAAAATTGGTAGAAGAAGTTTTGTTTCTTCTTAGCCTTCAAGGAAAGTTTATTTCTAAAATGCCTTGAGTCTCTAAAGGGAAGCACAGCTTTGGGCTGACTGACACAGAATGATTCTTCAACAGAATCAAGACGATATTGGCATCAACTTCTTTGATAGTTTATTGTTTTTCCTTTTTTCACAGGAGGGAAGAATTAAAAAAGGAATAAAGTAACTTTATAAAGACAAAATTCTAGACCTTCTTGAGCTCTAATTTTGGAGGAAGCATAGCAGTAGAAAGAATGGGGGGTTTGCAGTGCAAAGGACCCCCAATCTAATTACAGATGAGCCTCTCAACAATGGTAGGGACTCGGGCAGACTAATCAAACACTTTGAGTCTCAGTCTCCTCATCTGTAAAACTGGATTAATAATATCTACTTTATGAGATGATGGACAGAAAGTTTCAAGTACAGTAGGCACACAGCAGGCACTCAATAAAGAGGTAACTCTATTGATTCTCCAGAACTTTCCATCTTCCTCCCTCCATGCTCCCATCAGCTTCCTGAGGACACACCCTTCCTCTGCAGACTGCTCTCCCACTCCCCTTACCCATGGTGCCCTGGCAGTCACAGCACTCCTGGGCATCGGTGGGATCGGAGGCGTTGCAGCAGCGCAGGCAGCGGCTGTCATCCATGTGCAGCACCAGGTTGGCAGGGCACACCGTGCAGTTCTTGGCGCCAGGTCCCTTGCATTCTATGCAGCTCTCATGACATTTTTCACAGTTAAGTTTCTCCCCCTGTCAAGAACAACCAGGAGATTCTTTTTGAGTGTTGAGGAATTAAGAAGGCACTGGAGTTCCCAGATGGGGGTTCCATCTTGTCTCCATAAGGGAAGAAGGCTCGCGGGGGATAACAGGAAGATGGTTTATTCTGGGTCCATTTGAACTGTGCAGAGGGAAAGACAAAACCGACTGTCTGCACCTGGATGGAACCATTGCTGGGCTTTACCCTCTGAGTTCTACTGGTAACAATAGTGGGAGAACAGGTTTCTAGAATAGCTCAGGTTACAAACTGAGGCTCATGCCCTGTACCTGGTCAAGGACAAGTTTTGTCTGGCTCATGCTAAATTGACTTTCATAGTTTAAAAAATTTTCTTTACTTTTGAACTTTGGGAGAATGGTATGATAGAAAAAGAAGGAACAGAAATTGCCTTTGTTGAGCACCTTGGCATGTTTCAGGCGCTGAGAAGGTGCTTTCTCAGCTGTTACAGCCGTTATTATCTCATCCGATTCCGGATTAGGAGTCAGAACCCCTGGGTTCAGTTGCAGCCTGTTACTTACTACCCATGTGATCTTTAGCAAATTATTTAATCTCTCTGAATCTCAATTTCACCAAAGTGGAATGAGGGCTGTTTCAGAATTTAAAGAGAACTCATATGTGAATATGCTGGGTTGTGTTAATTTCACCATGGAGAAATTTACTTAATTTCTAAAGTTTGGAAATGCAATCAAGAAGTTAGTGGACGAGAAAATCTATGGTTTCTGGGCAAATAATGAAAATATATCTCTCTTAATACAGTGAAGGGGTGGAGGAAATGAAAGACCAACATGAACTGTGTAGTTCTGACATTATTCAGATGTTTCAGGTTGGACAGTAGAAGGGTAAGAGAGAAGATATTTCTTATTTCTGACATAATATTCCTTTATAGACCTGAATCATCTTCTTTTTTTTTGTGGGTGGGGGGAGGAAGATTAGCCCTGAGCTAACATCTGCTGCTAATCCTCCTCTTTTTGCTGAGGAAGACTGGCCCTGAGCTAACATCCATGCCCATCTTCCTCTGCTTTATATGTGGGATGCCTGCCACAGCATGGCTTGATAAATGGTGCATAGGTCCATGCCCGGGATCCAAACCAGCAAACCCCAGGCCTCTGAAGCAGAGTGTGTGAACTTAACCACCTAAACTTGAATCTTCTAAGGTCATAAGCAATGAATGTAAAGTTAATTCTGAGGCCTTCGTTTCTTAATTTCCCCATTATTTCTCTCCAATTGTCTCAGTTCCTTTGATCAAAATTAAGGCTACAGTAGGGTAGCATAATTATTCTATGATGCAATGGTAGAAGATTTTAAAAGATTAAACCTGAACCGCAGTGAGTGTAGGAATTTTAGGACTTTTTGATTTTGCCCAGAATGACATGCAGAAACTAGCTCGCGTCCCTCTGTAGAAATGGCGGAAGGCACACCATGGCCAGCTCTCAGTACCTCTCCCACTCTGTATTCCCCCACCAGACAGTCCGAGGCACAGATTCCTCCCACCAGGTGGTAACTCCACACACAGGATAAGCAATCCAACGCTTCTCTTCCTGAAAGAAAAAAAATGATTCTAAGTTATGAGATTGACCTTGAATTTCAACCTCTGTCTTGATTCCAAAAACTCTTAGGAGCGAGGAATATGTCAAGTAAATTGAAGGAGAAAGGTGAATTGATTGAAGATATGAAAAAAAAAGTCTAGAAGTGGAGACCTAGAAATTATCTAATTAGTCCAATCCATGTAAACTCTGAGTTTGGAAACTGAAGATTTGAAACGACAAATCTTTGATTAACATAATAGGAGAGATTTTCAGAGAATGAGAAATCATGTAGAAAGTTTATAAGAGCTTTATTTGTCATTCTGCTTATTGTTTAACTAGTTTAGAGGACAAGGCTGCTACAAGCTGATTTGGAGGGTCCCAGAACTTGGTGCTTAAATCATGAGTAGGCAGTTCCTCATTGAGAAACAGCACCAGGCTTGGAACTTCAAATACTAGGGCTAAAAGGATTAAGCAGTCATTTTGTCCAGTGGTTCTTAATTTTGGGGGTGGTGGTGATAGATTCCTTTGACGCTCTCTTGAAAACTATGAACACTTTTCTCAGAAATTTGACATCCTATTTGTTTGTTTATTTTCTTAAGTAACTGAAAACTAAGGCCCAGACATGTGAAGTCAGTCAATCAAGGTTACATAGGTAACGGTCAAGTCAAGATTCAAATTCGACTTTGGTGACTCACAGTCAGCATCCTTTCTATCATTCTCTCTGCCTTAATACATGAACCACCAAGTAGGGGAGGCCTGAATCTATGGACTCTGTTTGCTGTGGAGGTGATGCCCCTCTCTCCTAATTCAGAGACCTCAAGAATGACTGATGCAATCATTTCCTTCTATGCAGCTATCAAGGGATAACTTCTGGAAAGAGTTTGAGGAAAGGAAACCTGAGCTCTAGTTCATTCTGTTAGGAAGGCCCTGGTGTTTTTGCTGAGAATTTCAAAACAGAAGAAGGGAAATAGGCAGGGCCTGGAATGTGCCTGGTATTGTGAGTTGGAACTTGATATACGTCTTCCCATCAGAGGAATGTTGTAAAGAGTGGTTAGTTGAGCTTGAACTAGAACCAGGAGTCCCGTCCTTCACAATCACTATGGAGTTAAATTGACTTTTCATGTCGGATCAGTGAGCTCAATCATTTATAGTGTTTTTATGGAAAAATTAATTCTGAGCTCTGAACAACAGCTTAGAGAATAAACCTTTATTACCCAATTGCTTCTTAGATGGGGGGCTGCCCGTAGTGATACAAATTCAAAGCCATTTTATTTTTGTTTTACCTCTAGCTTCATGCAGAATTTCCTACAAGTTCTGGAACATAATTGTGGTCTCTGATGAAAGACTCAGTCTTCCTCTACTTCCTTCCTTCCCATCCTACATTTTTCTAAAATATAACTTAGGTGCCTTACTCCAGTTTTAAAATATAAAAGTGTGGATTTGTGTTTTTGTTTATTTTTTTCTTTATGAAGAGAAATTCAGCGTAGGAAAAATTAAGAGGGAAAGAGGCAGTAAAAAGGTTAGGTCACAAAAGTTGTGCCTTAAGATTGGTTACATTTTCCAGAAGACCAGCAACAATTTGGCTGAGGCCTTGATCCTGAGCAATCGCCAAAGGCACTACTTATCACCTCTGGGTGCCAAATCAGGACTCATTTTACATATCCTACATTGATTCATTGCAAAATCTGCATACTTAGGGTACCCAGAGTCAAACCTTAACAAAAGGCAGTTTGTTAATTTCCAGAATGTTTTCTAGTGTTTTCAAGTTGAACGCCCTACATTTATCATTGTTTCTAAGGATCTGCAAGAGCCTTGAGACTTGTAAAGACAGCTTTGGCATTTCCTCAAAATTCAGAAGAGCTTGCCATCTGCTCTCTCTTGGACTGACCCCCACGGGATGAATTCAACCAAGCAGAGCGACCCCTGGGATCTGTCCACGGTGTCATTCCATGTGGACAGAGAGAGGCTGCTCACAGGAGGCTTCGGGTACCAGGCCTGGATTGTTATTTAAAACAATTTTGTGAGGAGGATAAACAAAAAGTTAAATGTGTGAAGGCAAGAAATGAGCTAATCTTGGAGGAACCAGTTGCAACAAAGATGCATATTAAGCCTTAGTATGTTATCCTCCCTTCAACCCCCTCAGAGCTTTTCAGTGTATTTTTTTAACACTCTAATAATATTGGGCAGTCAAATGTGAATGAAATACAATCTATTTGGTAAATTTCTTATTTAGGTTGCTAAATTTTCCCTGAATCTTTCATATATCCTCATTTCTTAGTATGACAGCTAATATTTAAGAAAGAAGGAATTCACCCTTTTTTTCACCCAGTTTATAACCCAAGAGAAAACTTGTCCCCAAAGTTTGTCATCTATATATTGCAAAGCCAGAATACAGCACAAAGATTCACTAACCAGCAAAGGATGGGTGTGGTAGGTGAAGAAAGGATGGCAGAAAAAATGAGTGTCAAGGACAGAAAGCTTCAACCAGGCCTGTTGGGGGTTCAAGTCAAACACAGGAGGGGGAGGTACACACGCTCAGGATGGCTTACAGCCTCACCCAAATATGCCCAGTTATCCCTGGAATACAATCTCAGGGAGACTGTGTTGATGATTTTTTTTTTAAGCCTTTATTTTTTTAGAGCAGTTTTAGGTTTACAACAAAATTGAGAGGGAGGTGCAGAGATTTTCCATTTACTCTCTGTCCCCGCATACGCATAGCCTCTCCGTTATCAACATCACTGACCAGAATGGCACATTTTTTTTTTTTTACTGGCGATGAACATCACCCAAAGTCCACACTTTACCTTAGGGTTCACTCCGTGTTGTACATTCTTTGGTTTGGGACAAATGTATAATGACATATATCCATCTTTATAGTATCATACAGAGTATTTTCACTGCCTTAAAAACCCTCTGTGCTCCGCCTATTTGTGTCTTTCCAGGCCCCACCCCTGGCGACACTGATTTTTTTATTGTCTCCATAGTTTTGCCTTTTCTAGAATGTCATATAGTTGGAATCACACAGTGTGTAGCCTTTTCAGATTGGCTCCTTTCACTTAGTAATATGCATTTACGTTTCCTCCATGTCTTTTCATGGCTTGATAGCTCACAGCTCTTTAGCACTGAATACTATTCCACTGTCTGGATGTGCCGATGAACTTTTGAGACTGGGAATGCTCAAAACCATGATCCTTAATTCACCCAGGAAATCTCAAACCCAATTAAAGAAATTTATAGTTTTTCAAACTGTGCTTACAACATCACTAATAATTTCTTCAATCTTCACAAAAGTCTTAAAAAGCTGCTGTTGTCCTGTTCTCATTGACTGATGTTAAGAGACACTAACTTACCTAATGATGGTCACCTGGTCTTGATTAGAAACCAAGCGCGCCTTCTCCCCCCACTAGCCCACTGCGCTGCAGTAAGCGGCTGGAGCTAGGGTTTTCATATTTAGCAAATTAAAATACAGTATTTTATCTCGCAATCTTAGTTAGAACAAAGGCTCCACACATCTAATAATGGTGGTATCAGAGATACCTTCAATTGTCTAAAAACCTAATAAAGTCAATATTTACCATGATATGGTCAATGACAATGGGAACTTTCCACTACTCTCCCTCCCCACCCCCAATTCAATGTATTCTCTCATTTGTTATCTTATTCTGATTAGAAGTTTTGAGCGGCAAGTATATGTGCCTCTGGAATGAAAAAAAGAGAACACAAATTAATGATTACTTAATAACAGTTTGGAAGGCTAATGCTTTCAAAGATGAGACAGCGGCAGAGAGAAGAGTGGGAATCGCTGTGCTAGCGTTTGCAAGGACTGCCGGGAAGAGGTGGGGAGGGGCAAAGGGGCGGAGTATCAGATGGAGCTCCAAGAGCCCTGCCTGCTCCAATCGGAGCAGCTCTGCCTTGATCAAGGTACATAATAGGATTCAGCCTAAGATTGCATCTGAAGAAAACGGCCAACTGCTGAAATGCCATCTGAAACCACGGTTCTACACTAGAAATGTGCTGTCCAATACAGTAGCCACTAGCCACACGTGGCTATTGAGCTCTTGAAATATGGCTGTCCAACTAGACTTGTGCTGTGAATGTAAAATAAACATCAGATTTCAAAGACAGTACAAAAAAAGAATCTATCTCAATAACTTTTATATTGATTCTATGTTCAAATGATAATATTTTGGATATATTAGTTCAATAAATATATTCTTTATAATATATATATATATTTCCAAAGTATTTTTATCTTTTTAAATGTGGCTACTAAAAATTTAAAATTATATGTATGGCTTGAATTATATTTCTATTGGATAGTGCTGATACACCATGCTGTGAGATATATAAAACAAATTCTAGGACTAGTATGAATAGCACTCATAGGTGAGTTTAGATTTTCCACTAGTCTAAGCACTTCCTGGGTAAGAGTCATTTATGTTTGTTACTGAGAGTCACTCAAATAATAAAAAATTGTTATTGCGCACTCTCTCCAAGTTTTTGTTTTCCGGGATATGTTTTTTTCTTGGTATTAAGACTTGGGCTTTGGTTGCAACCAGGTGAGGAAAGAGGGTGCCGTGACACTGACCGAACGTTGCAGAGAAACGCACAGACGGCAGCCCAGAGCAGGAAGCCACGGCTCTTGCTGAAGATCAAGACCAGCCCCGCCCCGCCGGCGCGTACCTGGCCCCGCCCAGCAGCTCCGTAATTAACATGACGGACTGCAGGTTCCTCTGAGCCAGCAGCAGCTTCCGCTCTTCCTTTTTTTTTTTCTTATAGCTTTTTCTGCTCCTCTGTTTGTAGCTTCTCCAACTTTTTCTGATTCCTACGGAATTCACAGTCCTTCTGTTTCTGTTTCCTCTTGCAAAGCTTTTTCTCTCTCCAATTCTAGCTCTTTTGTTTCCTTTCCTCTGCTCTCTGCCTCTCCTCTTCCTCTTAATTGAGGCATCACTCAGCTGTTTGGTCAAATCAAAATAAACCTTGATGTTGGGGGCCATGGCCTTACAGTCCTCGCCTTTGTACATGAGTTTCATCCTGCACAAGATGTTAGTGACTTGGATGAAGCCCATGTACCTGCGGTACTGGATATACGTCTTAAAGTTCAAGCGTCCCCCGAAACTGAAGGTGTGGAAGTTCTGGGCCATCATCTCTTCCTGTTAGGGGTCCAGCATGGGGATGTGTATGTTCTGTATCTCCCTAAACTTCTCAAATACTTTGACCAGAACCTCCTCACTGGGCTTTTCTGAGCCCAACTCCTCCAGGGGCAGCCCCTCCAGGTGAACTGCGTCTGGCCTCTCTCCTGGCAGCGTTTACTTCATATTCTTCCCCTGCGGAAGAAAGAGTCCCCTTGGTGGCAGGTTGGGAAATGGATTTTGATTTAAGATTTTCATCTTAAAGATGTTGGAGAAGCCACTGAGTTGGATGGTCTTGCCATGGAGGCAGGCCAGGAAAGACTTGACCAGACTTTTGTTCTCTACCTTGCCCTCAAAGTGGACGAAGCTCTTGGAAATCTGGAGGGTGGAGAATTGGTGATTGTGCCCCATGCCTTTCAGTCTTTCCATCACCTCCCAGTTGGGGATGGACTTTCTGGTCTACTTCAGCTGGTGATCTTTGTGATGGGCTTGAGGTAGAGGCTGTACAGAGGCAGAGCTCCACCACCTCAGACGTTATGATCTATGGTAGCTGATGCCACAGCCGTAGCATTAGGCCAGCATGGGGCTCCCCTTGTGTCCTAAGTGGCCACCACTCTGGCCGAAGTTGTGCCCCCCCCGCCCCCCCGCCCCGACCCCAGCAGGGGCTGCCTCCCCACCCAGCATTGCCTCTGTCAGCCGAAGATTTCCCTGAGGTGACCCGCCCCTGTGCTGCCTGCCCTATGACAGTGCTAAGTGCTGGAGATACAAAGGTGAGTAAGACACGTTAAGTTGTGCCTTTGAGGACCTCAGTCTACGGAGACAGGCAAAGGATAAGTAAATTGTTAGAGATATGCCCTCTGGGCTGCAGGGACCTTGACTGTCTTGTTCACAGTTAGATTGTCATTGTCTGGCCATCCTGCAGGATAAATATTTGATGAATAAATAAATAGGTGAATGAATGCAGAGTACTAAGGGAACACAGAATGGAGGAGGGAGGGAAGGCTTTCCAGAGGAAATGCTGACTTTAACAGATCAGTAAGAGGTAGCTAGGCAAGGCAGGCTGGAGACAGTAGTCCGGAAGGAGAAAGGGCAAGGTTGGCTCAGGTTTGCAGTAACTAATTATGCCTGGATTAGAGGCTGGCACAAGAAGTGATGAGAGATGAGCCTGAATGTGAAGAGTCCCATGATGAAGAGCCTCATATGAGAAGCTACTAAGTTAGGATTCTATCCTGAAATCAATGGAGAGTCATTTTTTTTTTAAGTGTGCTTTTTGGTGAGGAAGATTAGCCCTGAGCTAACATCTGTTGCCAATCTTCCTCTTTTTCTATTCTCCCCAAAGCCCCAGTACATAGTTGTATATCCTAGTTGTAGGTCATTCTAGTTCTTCTATGTGGGATGCCACCACAGCATGGCTTGATGAGTGATGTGTAGGTCCGTGCCCAAGATCTGAACCAGTGAACCCCAGGCCGCTGAAGCAGAGCATGTGAACTTACCTACTCGGCCCTTGGCCGGCCCCTGGAGAGTCATTTTTAAGCAGAGAAGCATCATTGTGATATTTGTGATGTAGAAAGGTGAATCTGAGAGCATATGGAGGACTGGTTGGATATAGAGTGGCTGATACTGGAGCCAAGAAGACCAATTAGAGAAGTGGTGAATAATTCAGGCAAGGGAAGATAAGAGTCTGAACTAAGGCAGTGACACAAGAAAGCCAAGATGTGCAATGGAATTAGGAGATATCTAAGGGATAGATTTGACAGGACTTGAGGAGAAATTGACTGTGGGGATTGAGAGAGAAGAAGCAGAGGGTAATGGCCAGGTTACTGTCTCAGGCAACTGGGTAGGTGGTGGAGCCATTCATCAAGTTAGGGAGCATAGGAAAAAATGGTCTAGGGATGGAGTGAGGTGGACTGAGAATAATGCACTTACATTTCAAGTCCGGGGTGTCTGTTGGGCATCCAGTTAGAGATATTAACAGGCAGTTGGATGTACAGAACTTGAGCTCAGGAAACCATTTGGGAAAGAGAAGTAGATTTGGGGGCATCAAGATACTGCTGATACTGGACGCCACCTTCGATCTGGAGATGGCTATGTTCATATGTACTTGGAAAGCACTTAGGAAGAAGTTATTTTAAAATTTCCTCAAGATAGTGCTCAGGAAGGTCAGCTCAGTGGCTAGACAGCAAGGGTGGTTGATAGTCTTCTCCCAGAATGGGGGAGCTGAGTTTTCATCTTGTCATCCCCACTTCTTGACGTTTTTATGTAATGAACCTACTGCTCCAAGATGAATGATTTTGGAAGGGAAAGGAAGCAAGATTAGAAGCAGGCTCTAACTGGTTGACCTTTGCTTGTTTCATCCAAAAGTCTTAAGTACCAAAAAGTAAACAAAAACAAAAAAACCCTGCTCTAAAATACACTCCCTCCCCTGACCCCAGGCACTTGGATTAGAATGAGGCTGGGCAATAATTTAGGGCAGGATGCTCTTCTAAGACTCTGATTATCCATTAGGAACACATATACCTAAAAAATCACATGTAACTTGAGGTTCTGACATGGCCCCTTCACTACAAACTTACTGAAATGGTAGAATAAATATAAACAGAGAGAACCAAAAAAAAAAAAGAGAGAGAGAGAGAAAGAGATAGGTGGGCTCAAAAATAAGATGAAATCTCTTTGGACCAGAAAGGGAATATAAATGCAAAATAGTAGTCAGACTCAAGCCACTCGCCTGCTTTCCTCTGGGCCTAGATGTAGGCAGTGGTGGCTGTAGTTCAACTTTTCTACCATAATAGGAACTGAAAGTGTTTCATATGAGACCTGGGCCAAAATCCAGGCTTAGAGTTTAAAACAGGAGTCAAGGTGGACTCTCTGCCCTCATTGATATCACCTCTGACCAGGAACTACTCTGAGCTGTGGATCGGATTGCTGATGGGATCTCTGTCATCAATATCACCTCCAGGAATGCTGGAACATCCTGTTGCTAGACTGAGTTCACAGTGAGAGGCAGGGATAGAGCTAACCGAAAAACTACTAGACTATAAGGAGTAAGGATAAAGGGAGAGAGGGAGTGAAGAACCAAAAACAAAGTCTCCTGTTCAAAATGAGCTTAAGACCAAAATTCCAAAATATATACAGAAAATAAATGCCAAGAAAGATGACAAACACAATCAAGAATTAGAACATGAATTTAATTCAGATAATATTTTATAGAAAAGTTTGACAAAGTTTTTAAAATTAGCATATTAAAGTGTTCAAAAAATAAGACATAATATACATAAAAATAATAAATTATGAAACCCAAGCAGGAAGATATGAAACAAAGATAGATGGATATGAAAAAGAAACAATTAGAAATCTTAAAAACAAGCCATTTAAATAAAACAACTAAAATAATAGATGGGCTTAACTTTAGACTAAACACAATAAGATAACAAACTAGGGAAATGGAATAGGGTGCTGAAGAATTAACTTAGTATAAACCATGGAGAGTCAAAGAGATAAAAATATAAATGAGCAGGTACGAGACATAAAGATCAGGATCAAGATCATAGAGCAAGAAACTCTGAATTATCTTTAATAAGGAATTCCCGAAAAGGAGATTGGAAGGAAGGGTGGAGAAACAACACTTGAAGATCTAATAGCTGAAAAATTTCCAATTTGCAAAAAGACATTAGGATTTCTTTGTTTTCTATTCATTCAGCAAACATTTAATGTACACTTACTATATGTTACACTCTAGACTAGAACGGGGAGACAACATGAATGTGGTGCAATCCTTCACCTGAGGGTCTCACACTTAGTAGGAGAGATGGATATGTTTAATTAAAATATAATGTAAAAAGAGCTATGGTAAAACCGTGTACTACAGAATCAAGACGAAGGAAAAACGTTTCTGAGAGGACTGAGAAAAGCTTCATAGAGATTACATTTGAGCTGGGCCTTTAAGTTGAGAGTTCCCTAGAGCAGTGTTCTCTGGGAAGAGGAAAGGAATGGACAAAAGTCATGGCGGCATGAAAGAGCATGACTTATTTGTGGCTGCTGAGTGGTTCTATGTGGTTCTAGGTTCTAGAGTATGTGGGAGGAGAGTTGAGACATAAGCTAAAAGGACTCACTGGGGAAAGAATTGAATCACCTTTTAAAAATGGAAAACATTTATTGAAAGTTTATTGAAGGACAATAAGTAAATAAATACCATGGAGAGATATCCCATGTTCATAAATACGGTAACTTAGGGTCATAAAGATGGATTCCCCCCCAAATAAATTAAATGCAACGCCAATCAATATCCAAATGAGTTTTTAAATGAAATGTGACTGATTATGAAGTTTATATGGAAGGAGGGTAAGGAATAACCAAAATCATTTTGAAAAGCATAACAGGAATGTACCCTGTCTGCTATCAATGTTAATCTAATAAGTTTTAACAATTAAAACATTGTAGGAGGTATTTCTTTCTTAAATATTGAGAAGGAGTCACTGTGACCACCTTTCTATGGCAAGCTGTGGAGGAAAGTGAGCAGGGTTGAGTATTAGAACGATCGCTCTGGCATTATAGTACAGGATGACCTGGGTTTGGAGGGTGGCAAGACCAGAGTTGAAGTGATATGCTGGCTGCTTCAGAAAGTCTGCTAAGTGATGCTGAGATGGAAAATGAGGACAGTGAGGATAGAGAAAGAGATCTGAGTAGAGAAATGGTTAGGAGAGAGAATCCACAGACCTGGAGTTTTCCTGTGTTGGAGGTAGGTGGGTTGGGCAGGAGGCAAGGGAAAGAGAAGAGATGAGGAGAACTTCAAGGCCCCTAAGCTCGTAATTGATCGGACGGTGCGCCATGAACAGAAAGAGCGACTATCAGAGGAAACCCCTACTGTGTTGAGTCTGGGGTATGTTGATTTAAGGATCTCTGGGACAGACAAGTAGGCATCTGGAAGATAAGAATGGGGCTTGGCAGAGTTTGAGGCAGACATCTTAAGTAGTTGCCGAAGTAATGAAAATAAATTTCGTTAGGCAGATTCCAAGTTCAACAGGTAGAGAAGGAAGACAGAATAGGAGGAAAACACTGCCTGGAGGCGATGACGCTCTATCTGGGCCTTGAAGGGATGGGAGGATCTGAAGCAGCAGCAATGTGTGCAGGAGAAGCCGAGGCTAGAGGGCAGATGCAGAAGCTGAGAGAGAACTGAGCGTGCTGGAGAGAATTGGTTATGAGGTTGGCAAGCGAGAGGAACCTCCAAAGGTGGTGAAAAGGAGAGAGTGGCTAAGCAGGAAGGGAAACTTTTCATTTTTCACTCACATGCAAAACGAGAGAGGCGCCCTCACCTTTGCATTTATCGCAAGTTGGATGGCATCTCTCACAGGTCTGCGCGCTTTGCTCTGCATAGTAATGCTCTGGGCAGGTGCGACGACACTCTCCCTTGGAGCGGAGCAGAAAGAAAAATGGATCGCAAGACAGGCAGTCTGTGGGCCGCGGGCCCCGGCAGGCCTTGCAGCTCCTGTTGCACCTCTCACACCGTCCGGTGGCGTTTTCTGCATAATATCTGAAACCAAGGGGGAAGTGAAGATTAAATGCTAAGCTTTGCTCCTGAGTTGAATGTGGTAGAAAAAACACAGACAGACAAGGTTTATTTACAGGACAGGTGACTTTAGACTCTTCAGTCATTAGATTCATTGCTAATTACACTAATAAATCTAATGATTCTCAGTTTTATTATTTGTAAATTGGGCATGACAATCCCTCCCCTGCTGTTTGTGAGGATTAAGTTAGATGACACACATGAAAGGATCTAGTCCTTACCTCATGTAGTAGCACCACGATAATGGCTCACTACCTTCGCCTTCTGCCTACCCATGTGCTCCTCCCATTTCACATGAGCTTTAAGTAGTGTGGAGCGGGGTCAGCGAATAGAAGACATTTTAAGTGTACCTCTGAGTGGTTCTTCTAATTTCTCAATTTAAAAAGCATCTTGAAATAGGAAGTGACGTGAGTGATGTTGACGTTTACATAATAGATGTAACCTCTTTCGAAAAGCTTTTTAGAGTCTAAATATAACAATAATCATCATTCATTAAGTTTCTACAATATACCTGGTAGTACACTAGGGACTTCATAAACATTGTTTCACCTTACTGAACCTGAAAATGAGACACTAGAGCATGGCAGCTAGGAGCTGGCTCCCTGGAACAAGACTGCATGGGGTCAAAGCCTAGCCATACCACTGATGAGCTGTATGACCTTAGGCAAGTCACACAACGTCTCTGTGACTCAGGTCTGTAATGTGGGGCTAATGTTAGTGGCTAAAATTAAACAAGTTATTACTGAGAGAGTTGCTAGAACAGTGTCTGGCACATTATAACTAATGTATATTAGTGATAATTATGAATTGTATGATTAATCTTTATAAGAAACCTTATGGTTTAGATACTATTATCACTATTTTACATATGTAAAAACGGAGGCTCAGGGGCCAGCCCCACCCCCAAGTGGTTAAAGTTCCACGTGCTCTGCTTTGGTGGCTGGGCTTCGCAGTTTCAGATCCCCGGTGAGGACCTACTCCATTCATCAGCCATGCTGTGGCAGCAACCCACATACAAAGTAGAGGAAGATTGGAACAGATGTTAGCTCAGGGCAAATATTCCTCACAAAATAAATAAATGAATGAATAAATAAAAAAAGGGAAGAAAGAAATTTAAAAAAACCCCTAAGGCTTAGAGACTTTAGACAACTTGCTTAAGGTCAAACAGCTAGTGAAGTGGGGCAATATGATTTGAACTTCTCTCTTAAATACCACTATAATAAAGCAGTGCATTATTTGAAGGTAAACAAAAAATTTTCAAGTAAAATAGAAGAGAGCAAAGGAATCATTGTCAAAGATGAACTTCTAGAAGTCCTCTGACCCACCTCAGCATCTCTGGACGTTGCACGCTGAAGCCATCCTAGAAACCCGAAGGCTCACTGTTGGTTTCTCTAATGCAAAACTATTGGCCTATCAGGTTTGTTTTGTTTTGTTTTTTTGATGAGGAAGATTGGCCCTGAGCTAACATCTGTCCCAATTTTCCTCTACTTTTTTGTATGTGGGATGCTGCCACAGCACGGCTGCTGTTGAATGGTATAGGTTCACGCCCGGGAACCGAACCCTGGCCACCAAAACAGAGTGCACTGAACTTAACCACTAGGCCATGGGGCTGCCCTACTCTTTGATAATTTTTAATGCCTATTTGGTATTGATAAGCTTTCTTCTCCACAGTTCCTATTGATGCCTTTCATCTTAATAACAGTCTATAATAACAACATTAGTAAAGAGCGTTTATGCTGCTTTAGAGTTTATAAAGTATTTCCCCTCACAGTGTATCATTACGTTATGATTTGATTCTACAACAATCCTGTGAGATTGATATTATTCTCTCCATTTTACAGATGAGGAATCTGAGGCTCCGAGAGGTTAAGTGAGCTTCCCAAAGCTACCATGTGTGGCTATTAATACACAGAGGAACCAAGACTAAAAAGCAGATCTTCTGACTTCTGTCCTGTGTATTCCCTCTGTGGATCAGTATGGTTTTCACTTCTCCCTGTTGCTTTCCCTTTTGAGTCTTATGTGATCTTTATCAACAATCAGTTCACGATTGATGCTTTCTTGTGTTCTCTTTTCATCAGCCTGTCTCTCAAATACCTCCGAGTCTTCCTGAGTGACTAGAGTGGTCACTGTTCCTCACCTGACTGCAGAAGGAGAGACGAGCCTTGACTTGCCACAAGCTGAGCCACAGGGGGACAAGGGTCCTCACTCAGACCACTGACAGGTGGCTAGGTAGAGGTGGACTCAGCATTACCTAGTCTTGGTTTTAGTTTTCAACAAGTTAGTGGAACTCAAATAAACTTTAAAAAACCTAAAGGAGGGGCCAGCCCAGTGACATAGTGGTTAAGTTCTCACAGTCTGCTTCAGTGGCCTGGGGTTCTCATACAAAATAGAGGAGGATTGGCACAGATGTTAGCTCAGGGCAAATTGTCCTCAGCAAAAAAACAAAAATTAAAAATTAAAAAATTCTCAAAGAGTAATCCTAAGGGAAAGACAACGAAGAGTTTAATGGATCAGATTAAAAGAAGAGAAGAGTCCAATGGCACTGCTTACTTTGATGACTCTTTTGCATGAGATGACTGTGAAATCTCTGAGCCTCATGCTTGAAGGGGATCTTGTGCATAAGTACAAACAATAACTGGGGCCTTAAAGAACTTGCGCTGAGGTTAAACACCAAAATAATTACGTGCACTGGGACAAGGTGTGGAGGATTGTATTCCCGCCTTTCCGAGGCAAAGAGACGTAACATACGAAGTTTATGCAATGCGTGTGCAACATTGATCCTACAAAAGGAACTAGTTCACTTAAATATCTCCACTTATACCTCATTTATACCTCACTTATTCTCCATCAGAGATTTATGGCAACCCATACCTTTCATCTCCTCCCAATGGGTAACTTGACACACCATGGAATAATTGTCTTCTTAGTTCCATGGTCTGCAATCTATTTAGATCACAGGATTATACTCTTGTGTGTGTATAAGAGTATTTAATGACTTGATTTGAGGAAGATGGAGATTCTTTATATGGGATCCATATCTTTTCAGGCACTTATTGGGATGAGGATGAAGGGCTAAGCGAGGTAGTCCCATCTCCTCTCCTGTCTGGCGGGGCCCTTTCTTCATTGATCTGTATGGTTGGTGTTTTTTTAAAGGCTGCTAATGTGTGTGTCTCTGTGCCGAGTGTTGTAGTAGCATGTGTGAAAAATAAGAGGTGTTTTTCTTCTAGGAGCTTATAATTTTCTTGGGAAGAGGTATATAAGAAGAAGCTCTTGAAGGTCAAGGTCTCTGTATTACTCATACAAGGTACACTTCGTTAAATATGTATTGAATGAATGAATGAGTGAATAAATGAGGTAAATCAAAATACAATGCAGTGTGTAGCACTACAATGAGTGATAAAAGCAGTAATTGCTGTAGGACTGAAGAGACGAGAAGAGATGTGCAGATCTGGCAAAAGCACTGGGGGAAAGTGCAAGGTTACAGCCCTTCAATCTGTGTCTGGGAACTCTCAGTGCCTTAGGTTACTGGCTGGGAAGGAGGAGTTAGTAACAGGCTTGTAATCAATCTTCCTCTTTACTGGAGATGCCAGGGGAAAAAAGGGATGAGTCAGTCAAATACTCTTCCAAATATGTTGGTAACCAGACCTCCTGATAAACACACTAACAGTTTTTCCTAGCAGAAAAATAATTTCTTTTTTTTTTTT